>NC_065519.1:24001050-24206502 GCF_006386435.1 Epinephelus moara | reverse complement strand
AACTTTCTTTGCTTTGTTAACTTCTTTTTAAGAGGAGCTACAGAGTCGAGTGTTGTTCGCAGCGAGCCTACGACGCTATCGACAAAATGATCAATTCGGTTAAAGTTGGTACGGGAAACCTCTGTTACTGAAGGACTTGGTATTGAATTTAACTACGGAGTAATCATTTCCTTAAATTTTGCGACAGCACTATCTGATAAACATCTAGTATAGTAACTGTTGCTGAGTGGCGGGTAATCGAGTAAAAAGAAATCAAAAGTAATCAGATAATGATCCAATGGCGAGGGATTCTGTGGAAAGACTGTTAGGTTATCATTTCAATTCCATACGTCAGAACTAGATCGAGGGTATGGTTAATACAAATTCAGAATACGGGCCAGGAGCACAGTACACTATAACAAATAAAAGCGGCTGCGAGGTTTTCCAGGTCGGATGTAAAAGACTAAGAACGAGGCTTTCAAATGAATTATAATCTAGTTTAGGTTTAGGGCTGATTAAAAAGTCATAGTATAGTATGTCATAAAAAAAGTCAGTATAGTATGTCATAAAAAGTCATAGTATAGTATGTAATTAAAAACATTTTTTAAAAAAAAGTCATAGTACAGTATGTCATATAAATGTCGTAAAAAAAATTCATAGTATAGTATGTCATAAAAACATCATAGTATAGTATGCCAAACAAGTCATAGTGTAGTATGTCATGAAGAAGTTTTTTAAAAAGTCATGTAGAATGCCGCAAAAAGTCATAATATAGTATGCTAAAAAAAAGTCATAGTATAGTATGTCATAAGAAGTCATAGTATAGTATATGATAAAAAGTCATAGTATAGTATGTCAGAAAAAGGTTTTTGGAAGAAGTCATAGTATAGTATGTCATAAAAAAGTTTTTGGAAGAAGTCATGGTATTGTATGTTATAAAAATCATAATATAGTATGCCATTAAAAAAAGTCATAGTATAGTATGTAATTAAAAACATTTTTTTTTAAAAAGTCATAGTATAGTATGTCATATTAATGTCATAAAAAAGTCATAGTATAGTATGTTATAAAAATCATAGTATAGTATGGTATGCCATAAAAAAAGTCATAGTATAGCATGTCATAACAAAAGTCATAGTATAGTATGTCATGTTAATGTCGTAAAAAAAAGTCATAGTATAGTATGTCATAACAAAAGTCATAGTATGGTATGTCATAAAAAAAAGTCATAGTATAGTATGTGATAAAAAGTCATAGTATAGTATGTCATAAAAAAAGTCATTGTATAGTATGTCATAGCAAAAGTCATAGTATGGTATGTGATAAAAAGTCATAGTATAGTATGTTAGAAAAAAGTTTTTGAAAGAAGTCATGGTATTGTATGTTATAGAAATCTTAATATAGTATGCCATAAAAAAAGTCATAGTATAGTATGTCATAACAAAAGTCATAGTATAGTATGCTAAAAAAAAAGTCATAGTATAGTATGTGATAAAAAGTCATAGTATAGTATGTGATAAAAAAGTCATAGTATAGTATGCTAAAAAAGTCATAGTATAGTATGCTAAAAAAAAGTCATAGTATAGTATGTGATAAAAAGTCATAGTATAGTATGTCATAAAAAAAGTCATTGTATAGTATGTCATAGCAAAAGTCATAGTATGGTATGTGATAAAAAGTCATAGTATAGTATGTTTGAAAAAGGTTTTTGAAAGAAGTCATGGTATTGTATGTTATAGAAATCATAGTATAGTATGCCATAAAAAAAGTCATAGTATAGTATGTCATAACAAAAGTCATAGTATACTGTAGTATGTCATAAAAAAAAGTCAGTATTGTGTGATAAAAAGTCACATATGTCATAACAAAAGTCATAGTATGGTATGTCATAAAAAAAGTCATAGTATAGTATGTTAGAAAAAAGTTTTTGAAAGAAGTCATAGTATAGTATGTCATAAAAAAGTCATAGTATAGTATGTCATAAAAAAATCATAGTATAGTATGCCATAAAAAAAGTCATAGTATAGTATGTCATAACAAAAGTCATAGTATACTGTAGTATGTCATTAAAAAAAGTCAGTATTATGTGATAAAAAGTCACATATGTCATAACAAAAGTCATAATATGGTATGTCATAAAAAAAGTCATAGTATAGTATGTCATAAAAAGTCATAGTATAGTATGCTAAAAAAGTCAGGACCCCCTCGAAAATGAGATGGCACATCTCAAGGGGCTATCCTTGAAATAAAGAAAGAAAGAAAGTCATAGTATAGTA
Source organism: Epinephelus moara (assembly GCF_006386435.1). Lineage (NCBI taxonomy): Eukaryota > Metazoa > Chordata > Actinopteri > Perciformes > Serranidae > Epinephelus > Epinephelus moara. The sequence goes on along the minus strand of NC_065519.1, from coordinate 24,204,247 downwards.
TGTGATAAAAAGTCATAGTATAGTATAGTATGTCATTAAAAAGTCATAGTATAGTATGCTAAAAAAAAAGTCACAGTATAGTATGTCATTAAAAAGTCATAGTATAGTATGTGATAAAAAAAGTCATGGTATAGAATGTGATAAAAAGTCATGGTATAGTATGTCATAAAAAAAGTCATAGTATAGTATGCTAAAAAAGAAGTCATAGTATAGTATGCTAAAAAAGTCATAGTATAGTATGTGATAAAAAAGTCATAGTATAGTATGTCATAAAAAAGTCATAGTATAGTATGCTAAAAAAAGTCATAGTATAGTATGTCATAAAAAAAAGTCATAGTATAGTATGTCATATTATTGTCGTAAAAAAGTCACAGTATAGTATGTCATAAAAAAGTCATAGTATAGTATGCTAAAAAAAAGTCATAGTATAGTATGTGATAAAAAGGTCATAGTATAGTTTGTCATAAAAAGTCATAGTATAGTATGTGATAAAAAGGTCATAGTATAGTTTGACATAAAAAGTCATAGTATAGTATGCTAAAAAAAGTCAGTATAGTATGTCATAAAAAAGTCATAGTATAGTATGTCATAAAAAAGTCATAGTATAGTATGTCATAAAAAAATCATAGTATAGTATGTCATAAAAAAGTCATAGTATAGTATGCTAAAAAAAAGTCATAGTATAGTATGTGATAAAAAGTCATAGTATAGTATGTCATAAAAAAAGTCATTGTATAGTATGTCATAGCAAAAGTCATAGTATGGTATGTGATAAAAAGTCATAGTATAGTATGTTAGAAAAAAGTTTTTGAAAGAAGTCATAGTATAGTATGTCATAAAAAAGTCATAGTATAGTATGTCATATTAATGTCGTTAAAAAGTCATAGTATAGTATGTCATAAAAAAGTCATAGTATAGTATGTCATATTAATGTCATAAAAAAAATCATAGTATAGTATGTCATTAAAAGGTCATAGTATAGTATGTCATATTAATATCGTAAATAAGTCATAGTATAGTATGTCATAAAAAAAAGTCAAAGTAAATTATGTCATGGAAAAAGTCATAGTATAGTATGTGATTAAAAAAAAGTCACAGTATCGTATGTCATAAAAAAGGTTTATGATACGATACGATACGATGCGATGCGATGCGATGCGATGCGATAAGATAAGATAAGATAAGATAAAGTATGAATCCTGCACCAGGGAAATTCATTCATGACCGCAGCTCTAGAGTCAAAAGCACAGGAAAGAGGTGATTGAAAAGGATGTCAGAGCTGCAGCAACTGCCTTACACACTGATTTGTAATCATTATGGTATCTTTCCCCTGAATACAAGTATATAGATACTCTTCTACCAAAACATAATATCAGCTTTTCCAGAGCCATTTCACACATATTATTTTTGGGAGAAGTACCCACCGGGGTGCAGGTACCCCTGGTTGGGAATCACTACTCTTGTGAGAATGTTAGGGAGTATGTGTGACAGCAAGACAGTTTAGGTGAGACTGACTCAAACTACAATGACCGTGTTCGTCATTATTAAAGGAACATGTCACCCAGTGCAACAGTGTGGCTCATCAATGTGTTTTTAATAGCTCTTTGACAACAATGGAGCTTTATGTTACTGAACAATATCAGGCTCTGGCTACAGACAATACTCCTCAGTGGAATCAATACATAGTTGTTTTGGTCTTTTCATGATAAAATATAGAATATCACTAGACTCATCTTCTTACCAATACATAATAATAAAAAAAAATGTTGCACACAGTGCCAGACACAGATCATAAGATATGTGGTAGAGCGCCTCAGGTTGTTGCTTTCCACTCTGCTGCAGACAGAGCTTGTAGCATCTATCACAGCCACTTGTCTGTTGTTTCCAGAGTGCATCAGGCCTCTCTGTGTTCCTCTATGCACGAGGCCAAAGCAGCCAATTACTGCCTGAGGACCTGAAGGTACAGAGGCTAGTGTGGCATTGCAGCAGCAGCGTACAGACAAAATGTGCTGTGCACCCCAGCGTGAACCAGCTGCTCTCAAATTCAGCAATAATGGCCCTCCAACCGCACTCAGGGACATTTGTACAAATGTCCGCGGTGGCAGTGAGACACGGGAAAGAGAAAGCTAAACCGGCTCTAACCCTTTGTTCCATTTTCATCTTCAAAACTGTCACGCACACACTCTGCAGTGATGGCAGACGCACCTGCAAGAGCAACAAAGAAAATTGATCTTGTGGTGTTTGTGCAGGGGGGAGAAAAAAAAAACATGTTTTCAGGGCCATGAAGTATCGTGCAATTTCGCATCATCAAGTGTGAGCTGGATTGATAAGGTACACAATCAATTGCATTTATCTTTCTTGGCATTTGAGTTTTGTGAACCTGCAAATGTCAGCGTGCAGCCTTTCAACACAGAGGAGTGTCACACTTATCTAACAGTGGAGATGTATCAGTTGATAGTCTCCTGCTGCTAACTCACGATTAACTGGCGGATCAATCAGGCCAGGGTATTTTTTCTCCATCTCTTTCAGGGTGATGTCTTTCATCGAGAAAAGCGTGGCCAGACTGGACCAGCTGGAGAGACTGGAAGCTCTGGCTCTGGAGCTGGGAAAAAGCCATTACCATTACAATGCTCCGCCTAAGTACTACAGTGTAAGACCCCAATGATCCCACCAGTGCTCCACACTGTTTTTAACATGCTGCTTTATTCATAAAGGACTCCACATGGTCTAATTTCAGCTGATACTGTAGCTCTTTGTCAGACTCACTATTATACTTAGACTCCTGAAATCACAGCAGCTGAATGAATTGACCTAAAACTGCAAAATGGAAACCACCACCTACTCTAGCAAATAACAATGGAGTGACACACCAACTGGATACCAGCCTAGTTACTAAGGCGTAAGCACATCACTGAGTATCTTACGTAATTATTTTCCAGTACGTCGGAGCAGAATTCATCTGCGCCGTGCAGCCCATCCTGAAGGAGAGGTGGACGGCTGAGCTGGAGGAAGCATGGAAGGTAAGGAGTGCCATTGTGTGGGTGTTAATCAGCAACCCCTTCACTGACCTATTCTGGGAACACGTCTCGTTAAAATAGGCTCGATGTGTCAACGTCAGAACTCTGCATGTATCCTTAATGCGTCATGTAACATGTCAATATGGGAACCAGTGCAACACAAGCTTGAGTGATGTGCAGTTTACATGTCACTGAACCATACATGAGCATACTGGGAAAATGGAGCATGGCTCTGTCACATCATGTTATGTCACCTCAGGATCCCTTATGTTTCTAATGAGGAGAATAATACTGCGGCTGCTCAGCATTTATACACAATAGATACATCTCTTTCCTTCAAGGAATATAGTTTTAGTGTAGCTCTTTCTGACAATGAACGGCATAGGCCTCACTAAATTTAAGAGGTTTAAGCAGGTGCGTATTCTGAGACAATGGGCCCCTGGGCCAAGAGATACAAAGGCCACACCACCTCTCCCACACAGGAGCAAGACAGAGACTTTGTGGTGATTTTCTCTTTGTAGTCATTGTGCATCTTTTTTTTGTCATTTTGTGTCTCCTCGTTGTTGCTCTCTGAGGTAAATTTCTGTCTATATTGTGGTTTTATGTCTCTTTGTGGTCATTTTGAGTGTCTTCCTGGTCTGTATGTGTTCATTTGACATTTTGACTGTCCCCAGTAGGCCAGTTCAGTAATCCATCTGTTGGTTTAATACATTATTCACTTGTGGAAAAACACATATCTAAGATTACATCTATTTTAATGTGCAATTATGTGTGCTTTGTAGAAACCGCATGTCTGTAGCTTCATGTTAAATTTCATTAACATGTACATTTAATAACATTGGTTTCTGTACATCTTTCTGCTTCAATGAGTGGACTGTGCTGCCCTCTAGTGGTTAAAGTTGGTTACTTTTATTTTATGTCTCATTTGTCAGACATTTGGCTAATACTTTTTAGGATTACAAAACACCACTACTTATCAAGCATCAAAATATATATATATATATATATATATATATATATATATATATATATATATAACACATATACAAATCCAAAACTTCTTAATTATGTTTGCTTCTATAGTTTTGAAGGACATATTTATGTGAAACAATAACAATAGGGCTGCAACTAACAATTATTTTCATTGTTGATTAGTGTTGATTATTTTTTTTGATTAACTGAGTAATTGTTTGGTCTATAAAATGGCAGAAAATGGTAAAGAAAAAAAAAAGAAAAAAAAGAAAACAGTGCCAATCAGTGCTTCCTGAAGCCCAAGATGCCGTCCTCAAATGTCTTGTTTTTACTACAACCCAAAGATATTCAGTTTACTGTCATAGAGGATCAAAGAAACCAGAGAATTTTTAGATTTGAGAAGCTGGAATCAGAGAATTTTTTTTTAGTTATTTTTTCAATAATTCAAACCGATTAATTGATTATCAAATTAGGTTAGTTTTTCTCTCGTCTCCCACACTTTCTTCAAGTAACTGCTTAATTAAGATATTTTATATGTAAACAGTAACCATGGTTTAATCAAGAATAAAATATTGATTTCATAACTGGTGCATGTTTGTGAACAACCAAACAATATCTATTAGCACAGTTTTTCACTGATTCACACATAGAAAAACATATTTCTAAGGCCCTAACATGGTGACTGAACAGCAAATTTGTCTGCATACAAAGTAATACACACTTCCCTTCCATACAATTTAATGTGAATGAATGTCCTTCACCTATGGGGGCCCAGTTCAGTATGTTTTTGTAATGGTAGATTGTAACTTAAGTACTGTACTCAAGTACAACTCCACTACATCTTGGAAGTCAATATCATACTTTATACACTAATTTTACATTAGTTAGGCCTACTAGTCACTTTGCAAATTGAGATTAATACATAATATAATCAACGAATAAATGATGATGTATTACTATGGATAGATCTGAAACTTCCATTGATCCCTTGGGAAAATTCACGTAATTCTCAGCAGTATATAAAGTAAAAACCACCTCTACCTTTGCCAGCTGCACCATCAATGTGATGTCTACATTAATTCATCACTAAATCTGATCTAATAATATTCTGAAAGAGGCCGTTCTGCACGAGTACTTTAACTTTTTGTATTTAAATGTGTTTTAATTCCTTTCCACTTTTACTTAAGATATTGAATGCAGGACTTTAACTTATGACAAAGTGTTTCTGCACTGTTGTATTGCTACATTTACTAAAGTAAAAGGTCTGAATATTTCTGCCTCCACTATTTGTTTTGATCACAGACCATGTTCCAGTATCTGACCAGCCTCATGAAGCAGGGATACGAGGAGGAGAGCAACCGACAGCGCCACCTCGCACACTCCCCGAAGGAAAGACCAGACAAGAAGAACACGGCGCTATGAGATGCTTCTTCTCTTAACATAACTCAGACTGTTTTTACCAGTACAGCACAGAAATGTGTTCCTGTATATAGTGTATTTAGTGTCTCCTTTTCTACATCGCTCGTGTTTACATGTTTACTGCAGTCATTGTTTGCTTTTTTTTTAATCACTATGGACAAAAGAACAACGTAGTGATTTTCAACAACGCACTTTATTTCTGAACTTAAATTCTGCTGCAGTCCTCTTCCATGAGATCAGGACCTGAGAGCACGAAGAGACAATACAAATATAGTGGCTGTAGTGATATCTGCCTTGTCATTGTGATTAACAGAAACATTATTAGAATTACAGCCAAGACTTTGTCTCTGTACTCATAACTCAAACATGCCTTTCAGTAAAATCTACAACTTTTAACATTTTGTGTGTTGTTTCATCACTCAGATTTCACTTAACCACCTGAACCGAAGCTACACAGTAGGAATTACTGGCCTTTAACAATGTGAGACAGCCAGTTTGACAGTTTGGTTTGATACCATGGTTCAAAACAAAAATAATATTCATTGTACTTTAGGAGGTGTACTAATAACATAGAATTAAGTAAATTTTTATCTCCAGTATCAAGCCTCATACAGTAAAATGTGTTTAAAATAAAAAACATATCATCTGATCTGATTAAGTTAAGTTCTGTGCTTCGAAGCAACTTTGCAGTAAATTAGATTCTTACTTAATTTAAAAAAAATCCTATAATGCTTCTCAAAGCGCAGTCAAATTGAAACATGGCAGCACAGCTCGTAGGTCAGTGGCAAATATAACATAAATATGGACTCTAACAATTAAATAGTATGAAAGGCAGGTAAACATTGGGCTCCATGGAGGTGGCGCTGCTGTGAATGACCTGGTTCCGAAGCAGATATGGTGGCGATTCAATGAAGTTGACTTGCTTCATCCTGTACGGGAGATCCTCAGGTTTTCTGTTCCAGATGGCCGATGGCTTCGAACAGCCAGGGATGAGACATTACCATGCAAACAATGGCATAATATCAAAGCAGTCACCGGGTGGATGAACAGTGATTCTGAGGCCTCAGGTGAATGGGAAGAGAGCTGAGTGGGGCAACAGACCAGATGGAGGCCTTTCCCATTTCCTCAGATGGTACAGGCCAGTTTAGGTACCCATGGTTATGTTAAAGAGTCTGTTGCTCATTGGGTGGCTTTGGTTTTCTTGCTTTTGCTTTTCTTATCTTTCTTCTTAAGTCCATCCATGTGAGCTCTAAGGAGGTTGGAGTATGCCTGTGAAGAGGAGACAATGATTAAATTCTCACAGCTCATTTATCAAAGACAAACTGCTATGACACTAAAGATAATTTGAATAACATCAAGGAGACTTAATTAAGAAAGTGTGCATGCAGTTACCCAGAGAACTAGCTTTAAAACAACACTGAAACCAACCTACCATTTGAAACTTGATTACTTCTTTGGTGCTGACCTGAAATAGAGAGAAATGAGAATTCAGCATGAACAGCAAAATATCACAGATCTATAACATCAAACACAAAGGAAACACAGTAAGCTCACCACTGTGCTTATTTTCTTCTTGCCGTCAGATGCTCTGATGAGACATTTGTTGTCTGCTGGTTCAAATGACTCTGTGTGGCCCTTTCTGGGCTGCGGCTTGGTTCTCCCGTCATCTGGAAACAAGAAAGAAGAAATACATCCCCTTGCAGCTGCTTAGATGTTCAAAGGGTAAACTCAAAGTTTCACCTACTGATTAGACATGAATGACTATTGTCAAAAGTCAGGAGGGATTTGCTTACATTTCTTTAGTGTAATGACGACACTGCCAGATGTTCTGCACTTCTGGAACAGCCGCGTGAGCTCTGTGAGAAACTGGAAAACAGCAAAAACAAATATTAGAGCCCCAGTGACGATATTTAAACAGCAGGGGATCAAACAGTAAAATATAATGCTTTTTAAGAATTTAAAGACAACTTTTAACCAAATTTAGGACAGATTTTTGGACAAATGACGTGGCATGTAAACAGTATATATGTGGTATTGTGCAGAGGTAGGTGTTATGTAGGAATATGGTTATTAGATTGAATTAAGTTGATGCTCTTTATAACTATTCATGCTTCCGAATGGTTCTGGTAATCCATGATTTCTGGTTGTTTTGCTATTGCCTCATACTAAAAACTTTTAAATTAGCCTACTCTCATTAACATAACGTTAAAGAAAGAGAGCAAAATAGTCAACAGCCTTTTCTAGCAGACAGCATTAGTTTTAGCTAGCCAAATGTAGCGCTCATTAACAGTGGTGTGGTAACGCAACCTCATACTCTCACAAATGACGATGGGTTACAAAAACGACTAGTTGAACAAGCTAACGTCAGTTTTAAGAAACTAACTTTTAAGTTAGCTTAACGTTACTCGAGTTAACGCTAGCAGTCTTGAAATACACGTTACTGAGTGCTACCATTAACTTGCAGTACAAGTTTGACTGTATTGTTGTCTGTGGACGAAATATTAACCGCTTCTACGCAACATTACCTTATTTTGGTAGAAAGTGCAGTAACTAAACTAACGCAGCTGCATCTTGACGCAAATTCAGTGTTAGCTTCAAGCAAACGTTAGCCGGTTGGCTAATGAGTCAGTTAGACGACTAACGTTAGCTTGTTTAACGTTATGGATATCGGTTAACTTAGCTAAAGCAGACAGTGTTGATTTCTAGTTTTTTAGCATTAACATCGACAGTTGAAGTTATTCACAATATGCTTTTTATTCTTACCGAATCGTTTTCGAGCAGCACCATGTTTCTGAGTTCAGCTTTACCTTCGGTTTACTGGCTGAAAGCTAACTGCTGTGAAGCACACGTACTACACCAGCCGGAGCCCCGCCCTGCGCCCTCACTGCGGAGACAAGCGTTTAATCGCAGCGCCTCTACTGTCAGGGAGGGGAATAACACACAGGTCCATTTAGACCAGGGGCGTCAAACATACGGCCCCCGGCCAAAAAAAGGGTCCAATCCGGCTCACTGGATGACTCTGCACACCTAATGTTAATGCACTTCTGATGGCTAAGAGTTACCAAATGTCAGGAGCAAGTTAAACAGTGAGTAGTCAACTTCTTGTAAAATGAGGCTTCTTGTTGTCATATTTAAAGATATTCAACACAGTGCAAAGTATTGTGAATCAGCAGCGTCAGTACAAAAGTAATGGTATCAGACTAATATTTTAAAGCAATATTGGTGGAACTTTTTACTAAGGCACTGCCAACACCTTTGATTTGTAAATGGTCTGTAAGGCAGGGGATAACTTAACCTCCTTCCTCGATGGCTTCCACTTTAGTCTGATGTGGTGATGCCAGCATACTGCACAGGAGTGGAAATGTGTGCATATGTGAGTAGTTTTACTGAATGTGGAAAAACAGACATGTCGAAATTGCACTTATTTTTCTTGAGATATCTCAGGCCGTTCATCTGTTTTGCAAAAGCATGAACATTTTCAGAGTGTACTTCTTTATACTAAAAGAGAGGGAAACATGTTGAGTTGTTATTTACAGATTACCTTGCGATGGTTTTACTGGTTCGGCCCAGTTAAGATCAAATTGTGCTGTATGTTACCCATGTACATTTCTACATATGTGTCCCATTGATTTAGTTGATTAAACTTCTACACACTATACACTTCTTATCTCGTATATTGGTATATATTGCCAGATATTTAATATTCTATTGTTTCTAAAACTGGGCCTAGTGAGTGACCCTGACCTGGGGAACCCACTGGTTGTGAATGTTAAATTGTGGTTACTGTACTTTGTGTTATTGTATTTTGAAGCATTCTCTGGCACAAGAATTCCCCTTGGGATAAGTTCTATTGAACTGAACTGAATTAAGCATAAAAATATGTAAACAACACTTAATATCTAGTGGAAAGCACTGAGACATTATCACATAAACAGACAATGTTCTGTCTGGTGTATGAAACTGCTGACTGCTCAACAATTTGCCTCACAGGGATAATAAAGATATCCTGAATACCGAAGATGTGCCTCATCAGAAAAGAGACACGTCTTTTAAATATCGTTACAGCATCAAAAACAGAAACGGCTATAATTTTAAATAGCTTTTTATTAGCTTTAATGCGATTGTGTCAAAGTACATTTTATTTTGGTTACTTTTAATAAATATTAAACTAAACAGCAATTTAAAAAAAACAAATCTTAAAGCTGAAGACTATGTAATCAGTATGAATCTTGTTATTGCTTCCCCTGAGCATCCTGCATCAGGACAATGCCAAAATAAGAGTACAAACTTTCTGGGTGACACAATTGCAGTTTACTAAAATTTCATTCTTACAACTGCAGCTGTGGTTTTGAAATGACCGACTTTCGACACACATTATTTTAATTGTTAAAGTCTCATAGATGTTGAAACAGTATATAGCAATCACAAATTCAACAATCAGCTCAGCACTTAACACCCATCATATCTTATAAAAACATCAATAATAACTCAGTAAACCTTACTTGTAGGTACAGGTGCATTATATTACATTACAGCTGGTATACTTTAAACTATTGATGTCAGTGCTCCATTTTTAAAAACCTCCAGTTTATCCTTACTGTCAGTGTACGTTCACTTTACCGAAAATGATTTGTCATTTTTCCCTCTAACATACAAAAGCTGTTAAGTTGGACAAAGATAATATAAAAACATCAACATAAATCAAAACTGTGGTTTGACCTCAATAATAAAAAATATTTTTATGTCCTTTTATAAGGGAGTTTCTGTCATCGTGATAGTGCACAGTCTGGGTGGTGCCCCAGGTCATCGAGCTGCACAGCAAACTCAGAGAACCAGTCTCTGTCAAAGACTGCCCTGAGCTGGCCCTGCAGGGCCTTGGTCTCCCATATAGGGTGAGGAGCATGCTGGGAAATCACTAGACCCACTCCAGCTGTGGTCAGATAGTAGTCCCCTGACCAGTTGGAGGTACCTGAGGAACAAACATAACATTATCTGGTCAATGATTAACCAGTTCACATGTAACAAATGGCTCCTGAATGCACAGGAATTTTGCTGAGTTTAAAGTGAACTATAAATGAGTGGAAATAAAAACACTGAAGATGATCTCCCACTCACCAATGTAGGCGACTTTATCAGTCACCATGTATTTATTGTGGTTGACTCTGCTGTATGGAATATCAGACTGGTTTCCCACAGGCACAATGTACAGTTTCTGAAAAGAGAATGATGTGCAAACAATAAAGAAAGTTCAGAGTCGAAGATCTGTGTTTACTCCCAGCAGACGCAGTTATTTTATGTTGTGTCTTACTATCTCGATGCTGATATCCTGGCTGTCCATCGAGGCCAGAGACTGAAGGAAGGGCAGCATGCCTGGATCAGAGTCCCGCCCACAGCTGATCAGCATCCGGATCTTAACCCTCCTCTCAAAAGCAGCCGCCCTGATGGCGTCGTCAATGACAGGCCAGTATCTGTTTGCGTAAAAGAAGAAGAGAAACTGACGAATAAAACAAAACAGGTGAACAGCGTGATGGAAACAACTGGTTTCTTTTGTGGGTCACCTCTGAGGCTTATCAAAGCGCGTGACGGGGAAGTACTCCATGACGGCTACATCCATGTAGTGCTGGGCCTCTGAGATGATGGAGAGAATGGCCTCCAGGTCCTGAGTCCTCGACGGAGGACAGAACGAAGGTGGGGAACCCTGGGGTGAAACACAAATATGGAATAATACCACCACCAAAAACATTTCATTCATAAAACCTGACTTATATTTCACGGTTTGAGGTTTAGAGGTAGCTAAAAACTGTAATACACACACTTCAGTGTAAACAGAAACAAGAGCTCTTTATACACCAGAATAACAATGTTCTATAAAAAAGAACTGAAACTTTAGGAACTCACTGTGAGGTACAGCCTGCTGGAGACATTATCAGCTTTCACCTGCAGGGGGTGATGTTTGTTGATGGCAGTGTCATACTTTGCAGGCCAGGGTTGTGGCAGTGTACTGTTGGGCTGTCCCATCACCCAGTAGGACTGGAAAATCTTCAGCAGGTCCTTTGCTAGACTGGAGCAGTTGTAGACAACTACACCCAGCTCCTTCACCTACAGACAAGTTAAGTGAATTATAGAATTAAAGAAAAGGTCCCATATTATGCTCATTTTCAGGTTCATACTTGTATTTTGGGCTCCTACAAGAAAATGTTTACATACTTTAATGTTCAAAAACACATTGTTTTCCAGAGAGTGTCTATTTAGTGACATCTGTATTCACTCTCTGCCTGAAACACTACTTTTTAGCGCCTGCTGTTTCTTTAAGTCCACCTCCGGAAAAAGCTCTGGGTCTTCCACATCTGCACTCTCCGCGTTTCTGCGTTTATCATTGCAGCTGGGGGAATTGCTGTAACAGCACTGGAATTGCATTGTTTGGCAACCGCTAGTGTCCAAGTTTATTTTCTATCAGCTGATGTCATTTATATACACTGCAAAACATTCAAACTAAGCGACAACCTCCGCGGCTGCAGTTCTTTGAATGGCCACTTGAGGCTGGCTCCAGAAGTCAGTCAGTCTCCATGGACCCCATGTTAAAATGCCTAGTCTCTATATACAGACTTCTGTAGGCAAACCCCAGAGATCTTGCCTCTGGAAGAAGAGCGGAAGAGCCCTGGTTTCCGGTGCTAGGCTGTTTGTAGTCCGCGTGATATTGATCAATCACGTTTGAGCCAGCTGCAGTTGTTGCCAGGTTAAACGCTCCGTGCGGTGAACTAACGAGGTGGAACATAATTGGCGTCTCTGCAAACTCTGAATCCATCGCAATGTTTCAGCATATTTACTTATATATAAACGGAAGTCGGAAACAGAAATTTGCCTCCTCCGCCCAAATTAAACCGGAATGCCAAAAAATCGGGGGTCTGCCCCCAGAGGCTGTATCGCCGTCTGCCGGAAGTCAGACGCCGAATACAGCCAGTGGGTTCCGAGAATGTAAAATGCCAAACTTTACAGCAGAAATAAACATGTTTACAGCCTGGTACAAAAACAGTTTTGGCCTCATTAGCTAATTTTGCACATCATGACAACTGTACTGGGGTAAATTTTTTTTACATCTCAACAGTTGACATTTTATTAAGGCTTAAAGTTGCGCATAATTAAGGGCGGGTCGTTTTGAATGATAGGCTGTCTGCTGATAGTGTCCTCATCTTCTTAGTCAGATCCAACTCTTGCTTCTCCACAGCGCCACCCTCTCATCCAAATATGGTCACTTTTGGCTCCAAAGAAACAAGATGGTGCCAACCAAAATGCCAAACTGGAGGCTTCAAAACGGGAGACCACAAACCAATGGGTGATGTCACAGTAGCTACCTCCATAATTTTTACAGTGTGTGATTCCAACAGGAAATACAAAGCGGCCCATTTACGATGTATGTTTTAAGGTGGGAAAAGTCTGTATAGTTGTGACATCACAACTTCACGGAAATCCTGACAGCCCATTTAAAAGCATGGTTTCTGAATATGGATTGTGTTTATTTCTCTATGGATTGGGTTTTGATACTGTCACGGTATTTACATAGCATATGTGCTTTATGCTAAAAAAAGACATGGAAATCTGACTTTTTACAACATGGGACCTTTAAGGTTTAAAGTAAGCACTGTAGATGTTTGGTGTCACCTGTGTCAGAGCCCTCCAGTCCATGTTAGCACTTCCAATAAACACATGTTTTCTGTCAACAATCCAGAACTTGCTGTGGAGGACGCCTTGTGTCAAACGCCCAAAGTTCACCTTTCTCACCTGAACTCCTACAGACAGTCAAAGAGGAGACTGCAGTCAAGGGAAGCTGGTGCAAAAACAAAATCTAATGTAGTGAATGTAGAGAACAACAACAGGGGAGTCACATCCAAACCTTTCTCCTTTAATATCTTTAAATCTGTGGAGTTTGTTCTGACACTGGGAACACTGGTGACCACTCGGACAGATACATTCCTGGAGGGCAGCTCTTCCAGCTCTTTCAGGATTTCCCTTCCCTGCAGAGGACACACTCTCAGTATTAGCAGCCCTGTCCACAGACAACAACAAATTAAACAAGAGCGAAGTGTTTTAGCTGCAACTCACAGGTATGTCAGAGGAGGAGTTAACGTTAATGTCTTCCCCAGTTAAAGTCCAGTAGAAGGACGACACATCCACTTGGTTTGTTGCCATGGAGAGAAGATCTTTCCAGGCTTTTTCCAGAGAGATCCCAAGCGTTGCATTAGGTTTGAACTTCATGTGCTGAGGGATGCTCTCCACCAGTGCCATGCTAGGAGATAAACAAAGACATCTGGTGAGGGAAGTGTCTGAAAGCAGAACTGGAGACTATAACTAGAAAAACTATTTAGGGAATCAATAACCATGAAGTCAATAGATGTAGATGGTGTATGTTTTGTGATATAACTGAGCAGTATACACCCTATTTAACATCAGTTTTATTACAAAAGTTACAGTATATAATAGAGATCTATTTTGTATCATTACATACAATAGGTTTAAAAATCAAAACAATTATAAAGTCATTGTCACTCAAGTCTCAAATTCCCTGGTGGTGACACTATTACATAATGTTAGACTGTAAATCTAACAATAGCAAATATACTTTGACCCACAGTTGTTCAGCAATTCAGTTATTCATCAACTAATACTAACTGTGCAGATGACATATATATCTTCAGTGGGATTATTACCTGCACTGATCCGTGCAGATATCGCTCCCACAGCCTACTTCAGGAAGTGTCTCATGATCTTTTGGAGCCGGGGGTCTTTCCAGCACAGCGATTGCGAGCACGATCCCCAGGACTGTCAGACAGCCCAAAACCACAACTAATGTCACACAGCTGGTCGACCTCTAGCAAAGTGAAGTTTGAAATACATGTGAGAACAAGACATAAGACGAATGTGTCATAGCCAAACGGAGTGAATAACTTTAAAAGTCTTACCCTTTTGTTTGAGACATAATTGTCATGAAGGCTGCCATACGTAGAGGTCATTATTCCTTTCAAGTGCTCCTTGCCTTTGTCTGTTCAAAGGCAGATAATTATCTTCTCAGACGGAAAATAAACACAGTGCAGCTCTGACCACACTAATGAAAGAACGCATAAGTTTGCAGTTTAAATCTCCTAAGTTCGGTTTCCAAAGTATTGAAAGCAAAAGCAACTTACACAAAGCAGATGCCAACGCTTCTCAAAACAGAGCTCACTACAAACTCTCTTCTCCCCCCCCCGGGCTTTCACTCGAAACTGAGCTGAAGTGATATCTGCTACTGAATATATCACAGCACAGTTCCTGTTTTTACTTTCATTTCTGGTTTTCAAACACGTATTTACCCAGGAATAAAAAAGGGGTAGTCAGTGAATAAAAGTCCCGACAAAAAACATTTGCTAATCATATTTTATTTGAAAAATCTGCAATCATCATCTAACAAATTGCACAAATAACCAAACATAAATACCGACTAACGAGACAGCACAATTACAACCAAATTATTCTGGGTGAAAGGAGGGGAAACATGAGTTGAATATCAAAAAAAGGGGAAACAATTTGACAAATATGATCTAAATTTCAGCTCTTAAACAGGCTGTAGCTTTTAGATGGAGTAAAGCAAAGAGGAAATACTATCCCGTATAGAAGAAGAATAGCAGCAACACTTTGAGCAAGTGAAGGAAACAGACAAACATTCAGTTTTTTTGCTTGTAAACAACCACCGTCCCACACAGCTCTGTGGCACTTGAAGGTACTTCCCAGTTACAATCACGTGTACAATCTGGTCTGGGGAGAGGAAACAGAAACTCGCTGGTATACTGGGTCGCCTTGTCTCCTGCTTCAAACCTCAACATCAAATGTTTACAATGTTTTGCAAGGAGGGTAACGGCTTTCAGTTTGCAGCATATCAGGTCGAGGGGGTGATGTTGTACTACATTAGTGCAAAAGACAAGATTGAGAGGTAATTGGTATGACGTACACATATCTTTAGATATTTACACACACAACAACAGACACTAATCATCAGGTTTACAGTTTCACATAACTGTCAACTTCCAAGCTAAATTTACATTACATCTCCTGTCATGTGAGGACCCATCAGGAGTGAACTTGTGACCGGAGAGGAAATATCGAATCTTACCACAGTGCTCTGATAGCTCTTAAGCATATGGTGTCGTGTGATGAGCTCAGTACAAACATAGATAAGGACACTCGCTCCTGTCAGTCGTTTTCTGATTGTCTTTGGCCAGCCCTCAATTAACTGTGCTCTTCAGGCATGACAAACACAACAAAAACTACTTTCAAGCCTCCAGCTGTGTTTGATACAAATAAAAAAACACACTTTTCAGAAGGTAGCGAAACCAGGAATGCTTCAAAAACGCTTGTTTTATAGCCACTTGAGTTTGTGGTTGCCAGGTGACTAACCTCTGGAGTCCCTCCTACCAGTTGGACCACACATTCCTGAGGGGTTTTCATCTCCAGCTGGACAAAATATAGTGTCCAAGTACTGAGAAGAGCCTGGGCAGAGTCGCTACACTGGGAAATGTTAACAGAATAAATACTCAAGAAATTGGCTGGTAGCAACTGTGTAATGTAACATTAATTGGTCTGGCACTAGCGTCTACTAACCCTCCCAAAGTCACGTTGTCTCGGTTACAGTGTCTCACAAAAGAGCCCTAATAAATACTTTTTACATTCTTCAATAAATCTGGTCCACCGAGGGAAAAGTGGCAAACAAGGGAGAAATGGGTTTACTGAGGATGCAAGTATGCAGTCCACTTTAGATCTGCTGGTGTTACTGCAGTTCTTTCTACGCAAAAACTAAATCAATGTACTAATATTTCCTCAAAAATGTGATTTGTCACTAAACAGAAATCTTATATATTAGCAGATTTCCCTGAGATGATTATGCTCAGGTTGGTTTTCAAATAAACAAATGAGCTTTTAAAATCAGCAATGCAGGTCATATCATTGGCAAATAGAGGTCGACGTCTAACACAGAGAATCAAGTATTGTCCTAAGGCCTGCCAGATGTGAGGTTCATTTAAGTATTTTGGTACTTCCTTAAATCTTCACCTCATACTGCATGTCGGCCTCCCACTGAGCTTACTCTAAGGGCGTTAAGTGCAGGCTTCACTGTGAATTACACCACAGTGTAGGTGTGTAGTGCTCATAGTGCAGTAGTGTGTATGTTTGGATGTATGGGAGGCTACAGTTCCGTGGATACAGTCTCATTTCCCCCGCTCTTGGTTTCAGTGTGAGCACGTCAGTCCCACACCTGGGTTTGTGGTGCAACAGCAGAAGTTCAGCATCGGTGGAACCTGCGTGTTTGTTTCAGACCAAATATCCAGCTCTGACATCGTCAGGTGTCACAGCTGCTCTCCTGACGCTCTCGCTGGGCCTCGGGCCGCCGCCACGTTTGGAGGCAGAGTGGACTGTTCTCCAGTCTCGAGAGGCAGGAGCTCTGGAGGATCGAGCTCCGGATGAGGAGGAGACGGTAGAGGCTGAGGCCTTGGATGCTTCAGGCTGCCCACTGGGGTCCATGACTGTGTTAATGACTGGAGGGAAAAGAAAATAAAGTTTTTAGCTGATTGTTTGGCTTCATTGTTAAGATAATCATATCATTTGTATTATATTGTTTGTGAAGGGTATTGTTAACTCACCCTCAAGTTGTCGTTGAACTCTCCGGAGTTCTTTCAAGATAGACGTAATTTCCTGAAATACAGATGTTCAACTTAGCTCAAAGGAACATCAAAAACTGTCATACATTTAACTTGAAAGTTAACGAACATAAGTCACTAACCTTGTTGGATGTTTTGACAACAGGAACATCATTGTCAGAATTAACCTTGGCCTCAATTTCTTCCCAGATATCCATCCTATCCTGGAACAGTACCCTGTGTGCAAAATGCCAAAATCAGCTGTTAAAAAGTGGACTTTTTACAGTGTTCTTTAAAAGAGACAATGGGCATGTTTGCATCCAAAACACTGTTGATTTAGTCTGTAAAACTGAGGACAAGAGATGTTCCTGAAGCTTTTCGATTGTGGCAACTAAATCCAGACGCTTAAAATACGCTTAACCGTCAATAAAGGTCGGAAAAAACAACAAACTGTGGCTAACTCTCACAACACCAATGTTTTTAAACTGTATCTAATCTATCCAGTAGATTACATCTCAGTCCTCCCATACTGTCAGTTAGACTATAAGTCTGTATGCTGACCCACTCAGTAGTTTAATAAGATTACTGGCTCGGTGCAGTCTGGCTGTCAGACGGGATCAATACAGTTTTTAATCAAACCTGGATTAAACATGGGAATAAAGGATGTGTAAGTAACGTCTTACTTAATTTTGTCAGCAAGTTGCTCAGTGTTTTCTCTGATGGCCATGGTGATCTGAGACACTGGGTTCAGCATCAGATTGTCCACGATAACCTGGAGAGAAAAAACAAAACACTTTATGATGCTAGCAGTGGAGGATTATCAAAGGTCTTAAAAATGAGGGGAAGGGGCATATTGTGTCAGACCTCGTCTCTGCTCCGAGCTCGCTGCCTGGAGCTCTGTTCATGATCACTTGTGCTCTGGTCAGGTTCCCTTGGAGACGCAGAACTCGGTGGGACTCTCTGGTAGTTTAATCCAGCCTCTGGAATACGATGAACCAGCTGCAACACAATCAGACCATAGAAATTAGTGTTACGGTTTTGGTATAAGACGGGCAGTGGGACATATGAGTTAAACTGGGCAAATAATCTGCAACAAAAGCTCTGAGAGATACTTCCTCCTTCAACAAAAGTGTGTTACACTACGCAGCAACAGCCCTAAGAATGACGTTAGGTGTACCTGTTCATGAGCGGTCACAGTGGAGACAGGTGCACTGCTCTCCGCTCCAGGGTTTTGTGGATCACCATCACCTGCCACGTCATGGATCTCTCTGGCCAAGATAGCGAGGTCTTTTGCCAGGTCTTGACTCAACCTAGCAGGGAGGGAACATGTGTTAGGAAGATGGCTGACAGGAATAAGAATTATGTTTATATTTACATTATTTTCACTAAATGTTAAATCCCTGATCTCCTAAGGGCCTTTAATGGAAAGTGCAATAAATAAATGCTAGTGTGAAACCATCTTATGCGCTAGTAATGCTAGTAACACACCATTTTAACCTTTGTAAGTCATATCAGCATGTACACCTGGGAAAAAAATCCCTTACCGTGCAATTTCAGAACTGTGATTGGACCAATTTTGGAAGGCGTCTCCTTCTTGGTTCTCCTCCTCCGAATCTCTGCTGCAGGGTTTCGGACGCAGGGCGACCACCGGCTGGGGCCGAGGCTGATGGCGCGGGCTATGAGAGGCTGAGGAAGGTTGGGAGCGTTTGTGTTTAGGAGTGCTCTGGTTTGAGTCATACTCTTCATCTGAGGTAGACGTATAGTCAGAGCCTTTCTGTCGTCTCCTGGAGCCTTGGCGTTGTGAATTGGTTTGAGTTACAGAGGAGGAGGAGGACAGAGAAGTCGGACAAAAAAAGAACAAGAGATACCATCAAAGAATACAGGAAAGAAAAACACCACCACGCATATTAGATGTTATCACCAAAATCCTCCCCGGAACAACAGACAGAAAAGTTGCTGTTCAAGTGCTCATTTCTGAAGCTGAATTTCATCATGATGGATGAGTACTTGATTTCCACAGCAGCTGAGTACCAGATAAATACCATATAGCTAAGACTGTGTTATGTAGCATAAAAAAATTGCACATGGCTAGAGTTATAAACTGCACAAAACCACTGTGCAGATGAAGGAAAATCATTGTGGTATTTGGGCCCTTTTTTATTTGCACAAACAGAACGACTAATGCTCTTGTCAGCTCCTCTCCTCCCACCTGTGTGCCGGCACCAAAACACCACAAAGAGCAAATTTCAAGGTCAGGAAACTGAGAGCTGCTTGCGCTGGTTGTTGTGCCAACACAAAAGTATGTAATGTTAGTTTTATTGATGCAAGTGAAAGTCCAGAGTCAGTTCCCCTCCCAAATAACACTTCTACCAAAAACAGATGTTAAAGTACAGAACCCAGGTGTTATTTCCTAAAGCATACAGTATGTAAACTGAGGGCTATTAATCTATCAAACCAATTCACCACTGTGGTATATTAACAGACCTTGTGATGCTTCCAATCCAGGCACAAGGGATTTTTTCCAACAATACTAGGTTCGACAGCAGTAAGTGGTTATACAAGTCAGGATGTTCTAAAATCAATAGAACAGGTATGTGTGAGTGTGTGTATTATACTCACTTGCAGTGCTGCTGGCATATTTGGCACTGCTCGACCGTCCGCGAGTGATTGGTGCCTTGCTGAGCGGGGCCTTCTGCTGCCTTTCCCCAGGCTTCGACATGGGAGCAGAGGCCCTTCGAACTGAGCTGCTGCCGGACTCTGTGCTGCGGTTGGAGAATCCTGTGCTCCTGCCTGTCCACTGTGGTGTGGAAGAGGCCTCCGTGTCGCTGGGCGTGTTGAACGAGCTTGTCCGCTTACGAGGCATCGCGAGCATATCCAACCTGGAGAGTTTCTTGGTTTCCTGGGGTTGCTTAGCTGGGGCATTGGCTGCCTCCTGGGACAGCCTGTCTGTCTCAGTGCCCTCGTTGTCTGAAGCTTCTCCCAGGCGAGCCCGGCGGAGCATGGACGCTCGGGTGGGTCTTGGTGCTGATAAACTGTTGGCACGATTCAAGGCCTGGGACGCTCTGGAGGCCTTGCCGTCCTCCTTTTGAAGCGGCACTGTGTATTTTTTGCAGGTTTGGTTGTTAGACTCCTGATCAGAGTAAGGTAAGCTCTGAGGGTCGTCACTTAGATCTGTGGAGTCACGTTTACCAACACCACGTCTCAGTCCAACGGGCCTCCTGAGAATCTCAGTCTTATTGTTGCTGTCTGCTCCTTGAGTGCGCCGCTTATCTGATGTCTGGCGACTTGAGTCCTGACTAGCTATACTGGCTGAAGACCTCTCCCTATTGAAGCCACTCACAGAGGGTTTTTTACTCACTGTGTTTGGCCTGGTTTTATTGCTTTGTTGGCTGACTGTGCTGGAGGTGTCCACATCAGACTCAGCAGAAAGAGAGTCCATTATTGGAGATGGTGTTTTTTCCGACTGTCCTGCCTGGAGTTTGGCCTCCAGAACAGCCAGAACATCCTCCGTCTCTTTGAGGAAAGAACGAGTGTCCTGATTGCAGACTCCCTGGAATGATTCAATGTCTGGGCCTCTCTGAACAGGCAAGCTAGAGATGTTGGGCAATCTGGCGTTGCTTGGCCGCTCCTTGGTGAAACTCTCTTGTCTGATTAAAGTAGATGCACCGCCCTCTTTGGGTTCTGGACTGCGTGTCGTCTGGCTCAAGATAGGAGCCGACACACTGGGTCTGACTTTCCCAGAGTCCTGGTTCCCTCTCTGTTTGGTAAGGGTGGCTGTTGAGAACATTTTGGTTACATGTTTTATTTCAGTCTTGGGAGTGCTGGGGTTTGAGCCCCCACGTTCAGGTTTGGACTCTGACCCAATGTAGAATGTTGTAGGCTTGGCTGAGTCTGTGGGTCTCAGTCTTCCCTCTTTTTTCTTCTCCTCTGTGTCTGACAGTGGTCTCCTCCTTTGCTCTATAATGGAACCATCATCTGACTTGCTGGCGTCACTCAGGCTGTCAGGCTCCACGTCGTCCTGCACTGACAACCTGTGAAGGCTATCCTGAGACCGGGTGGCCACTGAGCTACTCTCTCCTACATCAAATGTCGAATGCGGGTCATAATGAACATGAATGCTGGGAGTTGGAATGTCACTCTTCTCCCCCAGCGGTACCTGGGGCAGGATGCGCCGAGCTCTTGAACCGTCAGAGTCGGTGCTGTCGTGATGTCGGCTGTGCGTGGCCTTGTGGATGATTGTGCCTCGTGCTGAAGCAAAACAATTTTAATGCATATTAACCGCACATACTGAAACTGAACATCATTCATATTCATCAGGGCGTCTCATTATCATTTCAAATAGACTCATGTCTCGTCAGGTGGCTTACCCCCTCCTGACAGCTCCATCTGGGGAGAGATGTCAAAGAGGCCAGACGCAGGGCCAGATTCTGTGTAGCTGTCTGCCAAGCTGGCCCAGCAAGACATCCACTTAGGAGCCCCCTGTAACACTGCACCTGCTGACTGAACCTGCATGAGATAACATACAACTTACTCAATAGCTTTAAAAAGATAGTACATGGAATATTTTGAAGAAAGCAGTTTTTAATTATAAGATTTCCTTAGTAGAAAACAAAGTTAATATGACAAACAAGAAACAATTCACCGTCTATTTCATGAGTGTGTACTACAACTGTTTCCTTATATTTAGTTAGAAAGAAAAACCAAAGCAACTAAGAACCCAGAACCTGTGAGGAAAGATGACGCATATCTACAAATCAATAGTGAGATGCACCAAAAAACAGGAGAAACCCCAGGAAAGCAAATCAAGACAGCAATGCATGCTGATTTATACATTTAAACACTTACTAACCCAACAAGTTAATTAATTATGTTTGAAATTGGCAATAAAATCATTGATCACACCCACACACGTCCCTGTTCTGGAGCTGGCCTCACCTCCCCACTGCTACTCTGCCTATGCTGCTCTCTGCTCTCAACAATAACAGGCCTAAATGCTGGTGAGGTTTCTGCTTCACTCAGGTCGGTTCGCTCAGGGCTCTCAAAAACACCAAACACCTGTCAGGAACAAAGCAGTGCAAGTTGATGAGTGCAAGGATGAATAAAGTGGACCTGCCAATGTCCTTCCTGTCATTCTGGGAGGGACTTGCTCCCAAGAGACAGAGGACATTGGTGAACTGCAAAGCTGACTTATTTAGATTAAAGCAACATTAACACCTAATTATTATCATTTAGACGACACACTGACGTCTAATAAGAAGAATGGCGCCTCTTTCATTCCCACTCCTCACCCCAAAGTTGTCATTACACCATGTAATGTTGGTGAGCAGTTGGAGTGTGACTGAGCAAGAAGCCTAACAACATAATGCAGGTTTGCAAACTGTTTATACAGTCCAGATGAAAGCTGTAGTGATTTGTCTCACGGATAATGAGAAAACAAAGACAAACTGAAAGGAAAGTGTTTATCCCTGCCAATGTTATTTATGAAAGCTGGCGACGTAGGCTGTAACCTTATCGGTGTCATCCCTGCCTCAAGGAGTTTTGTAATGTTCCAAGATGCAGAAAGTCACAGTCAAAGATTTAGCAAACTATGTATATGGGCTGAAAATGCTAGCAGTGTTTCGGCAGAACTAAATCTTTCAGCCATTCTTTTTGTTATGTTACTGTTCATCTCTGATGTCACAATAAATACAACTATGCAGACTCAAATTTGTATAAATTGCAACCCTGCAGGCTTAATTTGTCACAGTGGTGTACCACTCTGAAACTGTAAGGGCGGCAAACCGAAAAGATACCAATTCTTGCGTAATGTAGCTTAAAGCAACATGTTGTTATTATTGGTCTGAATTCATATAAATGAAATGGAGAAAGAAACTTGCCTGGTCTATCTTGCTCCGTGCCTCCTCTAGCTCTCTATCTTGAATATCCGCTTCGATAGTGTAAGTTCCTGCGTCACTCAGACTGTCCTCCTCTTCGTTCCTGGGGCCGACATGGGGGCTCTTGACCTCCTCACTCTGAGACGCCACGGGCATCACAGGGGCCTTGAGGGGAACAGGCTGGTGGATAGGAGAGGAAGTCTGTGGCTGGTAGGGAGCTTGAGATGGAGGGGGACTCGCCTGGGATACTGCCACTGTCTCTGTTTTAGCTGCTGCAGGGGCACTAGATGTATTTTTCTCCCAGCTGGCATAAGAGGACTCCTTTGCTTGTTTGAGAAATTCAGCAGTGAATTCCTGGGCGAGTTTGGACCTCCTGCCCACACTGCTGAAGGGCCTTACAGACACAGATGATGAAGAGCGAGAGGAAAAGCCGGTGCTGATACGGTCCTCTGTCTTCTCCCTGCGTAGAGAGCCAGCTCTTTGGAAGCCTGAGGGAGTAGAGCCCTTCAGGGGGACAGTGTATCGCTGGGTTGGGGGAGTGGTGGAGGCTGGAGATTGGGCTCGTCTCTCCCCAGTTGGGCTTGAGCTCTTCCTCACCTTATCCAGCTGGACCCTGAGGCCTGAGGGCTCAGGTGGGGATGTGTTATTGGTGAAGGACTGGGAGCGCTTCTTTCTTGAGTTATTATCGAAGAATTCAATGACAAAGGCTTGGTGAGGCTCAGCTTTGCCGAGACTGGATAGGGACTGAGGCTCCGGTGGAGAGCAGGATAAGGGCTCCTCGGAGTCAGGGGAGGTGAAGCGTTGTGGTGGGGAGGCTCTCAGGGGTTGTGGAGACTCCTGGGACCCAATCTGAGATTCTGATTGGAGGAAATCACTTCCATTGATTGCAGGATCCCCTGAGTCACTGTGAGTGCCATCTTCACGCTGGTTTGCTGATGATGGAAAGACAAGTTAGCACATAATTGCAATCAGCACTGGTAAAATTAAACAGATTTTGTATAAGTGACTCACCCTTGGTGATCTTCAGGAGTGATGGGTCGCTGTTTGTGCTATACAAGTCTTCGGCCTGTGACCTCCTCCTCATCATGGTAGCATTGCTCTGGACCAGCCAATCAGCAACTTTGCTCTCCGCTGACATCACCTCTGTAGGTGTGGTAACAAGCTCTGTGGAAGACTGCTTGTTCATCTGGCGGAAAGAAAACTTGGTCACATGGTCCTTGATCTTCATTTTACCTGGCGTGCATTCATCAAATTCGATGGTGAAGGAGGCGTGGCTTTGGACCACAGGAGGTGTGGGCCCGGAAGAGACACCCTCAGTGGGATCTGGAGTGTCCTTTGTGGGAACCTCATGAACCTGTGACTCAAGTTTCTTGGCGGGTCGCTGTTGTAATTCTTTTGTTGGGATCTCAAAGTAGCTGGGCTCCCGGCGGTAGGAAAGGATGGACTTTGCCTGACTGTCTGACAGAGAACCGTTGACCTCATATCTGGACAGGTCTTTGGAAGGCTCTGTTGGCAATGAAGAGTGGTGAGAGGAAAGCATTAGTCATGGTTCTACATAGTGTATTCCACTGAGTAATTAAATAACTACAGAAAGAATATTATTTTGGCATTAATAACAGAAACAATTGGTTAATAATAGCTTGAAAATAGTTTAAGAAACTCAAACTTCAAAAAGGTACACAAGGGAATCACAGATTTATCTGCCGAACATCTGTATCAGTCGATATCCACCTTGTTGAATGCCATCGGCCTATCAGCAAATGAGATGATGCAAACAAAACGACATTCGCTGATGGTACTAGCAAATGTTTTTATGTTGTGTCACATCAGTTTCAGGCAGGCTAAACAGCAGGGCTCAAGACTAATTGGGTGCCAGGGACTGCAGATGAAAATTAGCCTGTATGGCTAAATCTGGCACATTTACGTGACTTAAGTGATCATGTTAATTTATGTGCACTGTCCCTTCTTAAATAAAATAAACATAACCATAAACATAATGATGTCCCGTCTTCCCGGGGACAATAGAAAACATGTTTTGGACAAACAAAAGATATTCTCCAGGATTCTTTCGGGACAAAAGGACGCAGAAAACTCAGCATCGACGCACGAATGCTACATTGTGAACAACAAATCTGTGTTCAATATGGCAGGAGGAAAGCTAGTCAATGTTAGCCGTTAGCAGCCAGTGGTCAGAAGTAACAGCTAACAGAGATTAAATTAAGTGACATTATGATGCGTTCAAGCTGTATTCAGTAAAAATGATTATTCAGCTAAGGTTAATTATAACGTTATCGTAATGTCTGTAAATGTAGTCTTGTGAAATTTGATTTTGGCTGAGAAACTTGAATAAATACAGTTGCTTGAAGGAGAAATGTGTTGATGTTTTACAGCAATATAAAATACATTTTAGAGAGGGAATTCTGATATATTACGTATAATAACACGGAATTTAAAGCAGTTTTTTTTTTAAATGTTTTATGTGTAGGAAGGCTACATTAAAAAGAGAAGATTCCTTTGTTTTCCGGGCACAAAAGGGGAATCAAGAACAACAAAAAGATAAACAACAAGAAAAAACATCTGTATTGGTGTCGGCCAAATTGTTACTTTAAACATCAGTATTCTGTATCAACATCGGCCTTGAATTTCATCCCTAACATAAAGCTATAGAAACTGGTTTAGATGATTGGGATATCACTGCGGCACAATCTCTGAAAGTAGCAGCCACAAATAACACAAAGATTCCAGCAGTTAGGCTGAGAAAACAAATCTGCCAGTTGGTCTTTGGGTGCCAGTTGGATGTGGCCAAATATCACTTTAGGAGCTCAGAGTCCAGCGGAGGGTAGCTGAGCGGGAATAATCTGTTTCAGCCTGGGCACCATGAGGCAAACAATCACCCTTCCTCCCCTTCTCCAAAAGCTTAGAGGGTCATAATCCATCACGAGGCAGACAGGCATTGCCCGCTGGCCTGGCACGGTGTGGCCTGGCTAACACTTCACAACTGGCGGCCAGAGACCTGCCTTGGGCTTCTCACCATCTATCTCTCAGTGACCCACAAAGGGCATCAGATAGCAGTGCCACAGAAAAACATGTCACAACAAATTAGGATCGACTTTACAGATGTGGGAGGATCCAATGCAATTAAAGTGCAATAAATTCTGTAATAACCTTCTGCTTGAAAGATATAAGCACTTCAGTATAAACACTCCAATGAAGTCTGTGGTTTGTACACTTGTTAGTAAAAAATACAAGACCTGGAGACTCCTGTTCTGGCGATCTTCCACCTCTGTTCTTATTTTTGTTGGCTGAGTCCTCATCCTCCCCCCACCAGGACGGTTGGCCATAGAGAGGAGTAGGCTTGGATATCGGAGAATCTGTGGCAGCTAAGAGACAAACACACAAATACAGACAAACACACAACATCAGGCACATGGATGAACTCGGGCAAGAAAGAGCCAAACAAAACACTAAATTTATACAGCCTCTTGTTTGTATAAAGCAATATATGATAGTCATATGATAAAATTATGTCTGAGTTTAGTCTCAAAACAAAACATCACACATCACTGTAGCTCACACATAGGACATAGTGTTACAATACCCTTAGCCTTTGGGCTTTTTACACATTCCCACACATTCTCAGACAAACACAGAGAGAAGTGAGGGTTCAACTGTGATACAAACTGTATCACGCAAACCACCAAAACATAATCCGTCTCATGCAAATCGGGGCGAAGCTAATCCTAATCTTCATAGACAAAAATATATAATAAAATATATAGGATAATGACTGCATCTAAAGTGAGGCATCGCGTAAATGCTTAGACTCATTGTTTGCACATTGACCTCTGTAAATAATGAGGGGATGAGGGTTATTTCCCTGATGCTGTCTCTAAACTGGTGTTTAGCCACTGGCTTGCCGGTCCAAACATGCCGGCCAGCCTATATGGCACTAATCAGATAATCTGCATGCTGCTTGTTGGCCTGATACATAGGCTAAGCAAGCTCTCTGGATATTAGTGTGGAGGCTTCACAATTCTAAGCATCAACAGCACTTCACCACTGTTGCCTTGGACACACACAATAAGACATCAACACAGCGATGAGAGCGGCCGAGTGGCATGCTACTAATTCCTTTCCCCTTACCCAATCCTCTTCTTTTAGCTAAAGAAAACATGAGTGAGTGTCACAACTAAAACGGACTGAGCGCAGCACAGATTTTAGGGACATGAGAAGCAGAAATGGTTAGAAAGCAGACCCAGAATAACCTAACCAATAAAAGTTAAATTTGCAAAAATCATATTCAATACTTGTCCTGAATATGTGGCCTCATTTAAAGTTTCAATTTGCAAATAACTTTGTCAGCCTCTAAGGCACAAGGATAGGAAATATACAGTCTAAGCTTAAACACCGCATTATTGCTCTAGCTTTTATGTCGGTTAAATGTATCATCATGATGAATTGGAAATCACACAAATCAAATTGTTTTAATACAGATAACTGGTTAACAGACTTTATGGTTATATTATCAATGGAACGGGCAGCTTCAGCTCTTTATGAATATGACCATGGAGATGATGGACCCTGGATTTTTATAAGCTATTATATAGGGAAAATGGTTCATGAATGAACTTTATTGTATATATTTTTTATTGCACCCACTAACCTTTCCCGGACATTTCTTGTGTTTTGTTTAATTTTGTATTTGTGTACAGTGTCACTGTTGGGTTATTGTTTAACAGTATGTATGGTGTATGTACAGTATGTCCAATCAAAACTATAAAAAAAATGAAAGAACCTAATAATTTAAATTAGCCCAGTTAAACAAATTTATTTTATTTTTTATTATTATATTATAATTATATATTATATTTAATATTTATTTATATATTTTTTCAAATTTATTTATTTATTTATTTCATTTTATTTTTAAAAAATTTATCAGCTGTCACATTAGCTGGAGAATTTGTCTAAGTTATTTTTTGGGAGTCATCTCAATATAACATACTAAATCACTACATGAGTCATTGGATAGAAAAGGGATTGAGCATTAGAACATTTTTAATTATGTAGTGCTGATGTGTACAGTAACAGGGTAGATGTGAACTATCCATTTCCATGCCCTAGCCTCGGGTCCTGGCACAGTAAAGTAGGACTGACTGAGTCACACACACTGTACAAGTGAAGTGTCCTGCCCTGCAGACAGCTGGAGGATTGGACACACTCCACATCCTGTACAGCTGCAGGGAAAAACAAGCAAGAGCACACAGAAAAAAAAGACACAGGCAGCTCTCGCAGGACTATAACTAACAGAACAGTACACAAAAAATGAAACATGTAATACAGAATTTTCAATAAACGCATTATATCAAGGTCCCCAGTCAAACAAATTCAGCTGAGGAGAATTATTTGCATGAGGTCAACAGAGATATGCAGGCTGGGTCTGGTTGTGCAGCTTAATGCAGGACTTCTCATTTCTCACTGTGAGGAAAATAGTGTGTAACAAACGCACCTCTGTTTTATGTACCATACTATGGAATTTTATCCTTATCTTGTTGTGACTGTGCATTTAGCGAGACAGAGGGGGGCAGTTTTGTTATCTCATTGGTGGACTGGGTCACACCAACACAGGGCAAAGCTCCTGTCACACTGCAGCCAGTGACTGCATGGCCCCTCGTAAACACAGCTTTGGTGAGTATCAGCAAAGAGTTTGCAGTCACATGATCACAGGACCGCTGTGGTTAGCTCATAGCTGCAGGAGATACAACCACACTCTCATCCTAGTGTCAGACTCCTTACAAAGCTTACTAAATGTTTCCCAAAGTTGTGCAGTTCAATGACTTATTTGTAGGGCACTCTGTGGGACACGAGCCTAGTGCTGGAAAAGTCCTATTTTAAGCACCAGTTGTAGTTTTCCCTCTGAGCTCACAGGGGCGATTATGGAGCAGAAAGTACGAGAATTGCTAAATCAACAGCAGCTGGAATAGGTTTTGTCGGTGTGAATGAGCTTCATTCACAAAGTGCTTCTCTTAAACTAACAATTCTCTGACTGTTCCACGGCTGCCTGTACTGTACAACAGGATTTACTCAGCACAGCTCAGGGCAGAGAGGGCAGGACGGCAACTGGAAGAACAAGCAGCAACAAATCCAACTCCAGCTACATGGATAGAAGTGCCAACTTGGCACCACAAAAAACCTGCGCACCTTTTTAAGTCTTCTCCGGCACGTGTTGAACCATAATCGGTGTGTTTGGCAGCACCCCACCTCTTGTCAGCGGTCAGGCATGGCTGGGAGAGATAAGGCTGCTTGTCCTTAACTCTTAACCCCTCCACTTGTCTGGCAAGCACTAACTCATGTATACTCATTCTGCCAACTCTGGGAAGTCAAGATCTATCCTGACACCGTGGGATTGTAGCATCAGCCTCTCAGCTCACATGGCAGCCTAATCCCAACCCTGAGAAGCTCTTAATAAAAGATACCACAACCGCCTTATCAAGGGATCTACAGGCAAAGTCATGTAGCACATGGAGACACAAAGACTTCCTCTTCCTCGCTTGTGTGCAACATGGTATTCAAATCCACTTCAGTCAGAACAGTTCCTCTCAGGCAACAAGGAACATTAACCTACTTCTGTATTCATAAACCCAGCTGCCTTCCTGCTAATATTTGCTGTGATGGAGTGTGTGTTGACAGAGCTGTTTACCTGTGAGAGACTGGGCTTTCCGCTCAGCTCTGTCCTGCAGTTTGAGAGCAGAGCTTTTGCTCTTCTCTGAGCTCTGGAGCTGCTGTTTTTCCTTCGCCTTGGCCTGCAGGGCTTTTATACTAAGCTGCAACTGGCTGGTGTACTTCTCATGCTGCACAAAGAGACAGGAGGGAAGCAGGATGTGAGAAACCTTCTGCCAACAATCAGTACAGATGTAAGCGTCCTCAGACATACACAGTGTAAAGAAGAATATCCACCAGGGACTTCTGCTCAGTGTAGGCTCCTATTTCTCACTGTTAACAATGAATACTACACATTCACATCTGTCATTTGGATATACTGGTATTGATGATAACGGTGATATTTCAAAAATGAACTACTGATATTATGTTATTAATAAGCACGTAATAATATTGTGTAAATAAGCCAATGGCTCTTAATCATTTCTGTTTCTTTCTGTTCTTGCTTTGTCTCCCTTACCCAGTGACATCTGGCTGCCTTTCCACTATCCATTTTGATTTTCTACATTTATGGCTGCTGACTCTCCGCCTCTCCACACTCATATTTTAAGTGTAATTAATTTGCTGGGAAAAAAATACATTATAGATGACAGAGGATGAATTTGACTGATAGCATTATTTACCTTTTTTTTCTTTTTTTAAAAATTTCCTATAGATATCAAGATAATATCGTTATCGTGAACTCTTCTAGCCACACTCGTCAGCTAGTGATAATCTGATATCGTGCCCTTCCATCTCCAGCTCAATCCGACATTTAGCTGGGTTATGCTCTTCAAGGTGAAGACTAAAGCGTGCACGTGGAAGGGTTAAACAGGTGACAGTGCAGGGATAATTACAGTAATCAAAGATACTGTAATTGGGTAGTAAACAAGTCCCGTTCCAACACTCCGACACCAGTTATCCTCTTTGTTTCTGAGCTCATCAAGATGACTGAACTGTTGGCACAGGAACCTGACCGCACATTACGTCACGTTTCACGCCTCTAACGGAAAAGCTGCATATTGTGTAGTTCAGTCTGTTAGTTTGTGATCGTTTCTGACATTTTAACGGCTAAGTGATAATGGAAAAAATTACTAAAAGACTAACTGATAATAAAAATAGAAGAGCACTCCGCGTAGACCCATCAAGATAACTACTTTTGGTGAATGATATAATAATTAAGATAAGTAAAATTATCATTTCAAGACCATGTTGTATTACTAATGTAATGATAGTATAATAGAATAATAATGTAAGTACACCCTTTCAAAGACCATTAACTTTGAATTCTTAAGAATATTTAGACACTGAAACTGAAATCTGAAAAAAATAAATAAATAAATAATTTTTTTTTTAGTAGTTTTAAACCATAAATAAAATTGACTCTTCTGGCTTTGTTAACAAAAACTGCACTTAAATAAATACTTAACATTTAGTTCAGGGGTGTAAAGAGTTATTCCTTAACAGTAAGGCTGCAAATAACGATTATTTTCATTGTTGACTAATCTTATTTCTTCGATTAGTCGACTAATCATTTTAGCGAAAATTCTGTTAAAATGTTAAAAAATGTCGGTCTGTCCCTCCCAAACTACAAAATGATGTCATCTAATGTCTTGTCTTGTACTTACGCCAAAGGGTTTTAGTTCATCATCATGGGAGAGTGTGTAAAGCTGCCAATATTTGAACATAAGAAGCTGCAATAAGTGTATTGTGGGGTACTTCTATACTACTTTTCTATGAAAAATGACTCAAACCGATCAGTCGACAACTAAAATAGTCACCGATTATTTTAATAGTCGATTAGTCATCGATTAGTCGACTAATCGTTGCAGCTCTACTTAACAGATGATATACTTCCAAACCCTGCTGTTCATTCTGGCATCATGTTGGCTGGAAAAAATGTTGGTGAAGGTCTTATTTAAACAAACACATCTAAACACAAGGCTAATATTGTTCCATATATAGACATGATCTCTATCATTTTTTTAACCTTAATAAGTCGACAACATGACTTCCATGACAAGCCTCACTCTGCTTTATCATTATCAACACAGATCTATGAAAAGCATTTCCCCTTGAAAGTATTTCAGCGCTGCTAGCTTAAGGAAAAAGAAAAAGCACATGTTGTCAATGTTACTTACTTTAAGAGCTTCCTCTGGGACCTTGTGTTGACTCTTCTCCAGGATATACACATGAGCATGTGCAGGAGGAGTTAAGGGACAAAAACATACCTACATTATTGTAAAACAAGACAATATGTCTGTTAATATATTCACAGTTTAGTGTCTGGCTCAGGGACACATCTCCAGTAAGATGTGTGTTGGCACAGGGACTGAGGATGGAAATATGCTACTGTAAGTACGGCACATGTGCAGTTAGCATTCTTTTACTGTATTTCCATTCATGCCTAGCTTTTACCTTGTCCCCTAAGGAGGTCAATAGTACTCTTTCTACTGCTTACAAGATGGAGGAAAACAGATAAGCAGTACAGACCTGTTGCAACTTGAACAATCTCATATCTTCAGCGACCCACTCCTTGAAACACTCAACATCACATGCCACAATAACAGTACAGATGTCTCTGTACTCTTAACAACTTTCCCAATGTTATCTATGAGGTTTCTGCTCTGCGGGTCAAAGGGTGCAGATTTTCTGCGCACAGTTGACCATAATCTAAAACCCCTGACTGAAAACCCACAGGGGATTAACATGCCGAAGTAGCTAGAGACCGCAGAGGGAAAATAAAATGTAAGAAATTTGTGAAAGGCACAGCTGCCGACCACTGGCTCATTTCAGTGTGGGCTGCTAATCACTGAGTTAAACTGCTCCAGCTGAAACACAGAAAGTCATTACATGAATCACACAGATCCAATCAAAGTTAAAAATTTGTGTGTATATGCAATATAGAAAAAAAGGATATCATAGCCAAAGCGGATGACATCAGACAGCTTGAGGGTGATGTACGTCTGGTCTGGGATCCTAAGGTCGTTCACAAACGTCTGCACAGTCAAGAAAAATAGCATCAAATAACGTTCACTGGTCATTAATGAAGTAAACGTGTTGACCCACAGGTGACCAGCTCTCTAATTCCTTGTGGCACGCACAAAGGTACCGTAAGGTGCTTTGCAACTGGCCCTTTTCCCATTGAAAGTTAATCCACCAGCACATTAAAACTCTGATGAGATTATGTCGTTATGCAATGGCTGTCTCGGCTTTTGTAGAATGCTTAATGGCCAGGTGGAGGTAACTAACGACATGCAAAAGTGCTTAGTTTGCTTATCAATTAGGTTATCATCTGCCTAAACTAACAACTGGTGAGACATCAGATCATGAAGTGTGGAGAAAAATAATGCAGTGAGTGTGCAGAGGAGAGAATGGAGGAGTAGATCTCGTCCTCTACAGACTAAACGATTGAATTGAGGGAAAACTCAGCCTTGTTGGATTTCAGTTACAGGTCTGTGCGCTGTTCTGCTCTGATTAGTTTGGCTGCAGTTACCAAGGCCAAAAGAAACACTCTCTGAGAACAATGAACGGTTTCTCCCACTGCTCAACTCTGGATTTCATTGGGATAATGGTGCAGTGAAGTGGCAACAGAGCGGTGAAGGGAGGAGGGGGGGGCCAGAAAGACCAGGGGAAAAAAGAAGGGCCAAGCCAGCAGGAAAATCCAGTCTCCTGATTATCACTGTCCTACCAACCGTCCCCCGTCTCTGGCACACACAAACACACAGAGGTATTTTGTGCTCTGGGAATTGTCGTGGACAGGTAGCCTGATGCTAGAGATGGACTCACTCACCCCGTTCAAGCTGCCCAGGTCCTTCACCATGTGCTCGTCTCTGTTTTCATCGTAGTTGATAACAGCATGCTGTTTGTCCACACTGCGGGACTGCAACGAAAGTAAAGCAAAAAGTCATTAGAGCTGAGACGGTTACTGGATCCACAAGACAAAACCCAAAGCATCTTCTGTTTCTCTAATGTAGGAATTGACTACTTTCATCTAAGAGACATCACCTTGAGTTATAAGAAACTGCACAGCCTTTCTTTTTAACATTCCATGGACTTAATGCTATGCCTCTTACTGGTTTAACAGACAGCATCACCCCAATCCTCTCCCTGCTGGCTCCCTATTTGTTGTCAATAGATTTTGTGACTTGTGTTTTTATTTCTATTTATTTATATTGATATTTTCTGTTTCTTTTGTCTTCTTGTTTTAACTTTATCTTAAATTTATCTTCAATTATGTCTCGCTTTAGTTTGGCCTAACTGTTTGGCCGTCTTGTGATGTTGCTGTCTGAGTATCTGGCTATTGCGTTGTCTATCAAAGCACTTTGTAAACTCTGGTTTCAAAAGGTGCCATACAAATAAAGTTCTTCTTATTATAAACCCTTACTTGAGCAATAAATTTGTAGATTAATCCATAAAGAAAGTCACTGTATTTCATCATTATCATTCCTACGTTATGATCCTAAATTAGGACCTGCGACTCCGATTCCAGTTTTGTTTTGTGCCCACATTTACGTATGGTATACAGAGTGTGCCCCTAGTGTTCAATACAGGGAAATGCACCTCTCTTTACGGATAAACATGGCGATAAATAAGAGCTGAAGTCAGGGGTGTGGCCAGTTTTGTGAAATATTTTGTTAAAAGTTATGATCCACTAAGCATACACTCTGTATGTTACACAGTTAGCATGCTACCAATGTTAGCTAGCTAAATGTGCCATCGTATAGCTGTTAGCTAATTTGTTTTTTATGCAAACTTCTTGGTGGCAGAGTGCATACAGTCGGCTGAAATCGGCCTCAAAAGTTCAATCTTATCAACGCACTTAAGGCAAATTCCAGACCAAAAAAACAAACTCAAACAGGAGTTTTGCAAACACACAAAGGCTCTCATGGGAATGAATGGACTTCCGGTTGACTTGCATGTGTACACAGAGCTACATGGAAACTAGGAATGAGTGGGTGAAAACTTAATATTTGAGCAAAGTCAGATAACTTCCCCTGCACACTCTACAAACAAGCTTTATAAATTGCAGGACATTAAGTAGCTCAGCTCATGTGCACATTGTGTACCTGCCTCTCACTGGAGGAAAAATGTGCTTACTTCTATCAATTATGCTCAAACTGTGCGAGTGATTCACACTGACTCACTCTGTCTTCTCTGCTCATTAGGCACCCTGGGCCTCCTCATCATGAAAATAACAAAGATTGAAGGTGACTGCCAGATTCATTTGCAAAATCACCACCATCCGAGTAACCATCCTGACTGGGATAAACAGCGTTCAGAGGCTACATGTGTGGTCTGTGTTTCACTCAGTGGACTTCCAAATAGTTCCTTGTAAATACTGTGCAGCATATCAGTATGTATGCGTTTATCAGTTTACCTGCTTTATTAAGTTAACTGTGCAGCAGCACTAATAATTCCACATTCCTAATTTGCTGACCCTCAGTTTCACTCTCTGCCTCTGCTGTCACAGAGAAATGTTTGCTCTGTCACTAGGAAACAAATACTACACCACTGAACTAGACAAAATGCAGTCACTACTTTTGTGGGAGGCATATGGTGTAATTACTGGTTATGGAAATACAGACATTGATCAGACACCAGTTGTCATGGAGAGTCCATACATTCAAGTCGTTGCCCTTGGCTATGCTATGTGATATGACTTTACCTCCACTCAATCTCTGCCTTTCACGCCAAACAGGATTCTCACGTTACACTCACTCAACTGTGGTTTCAAAGGAAAAAATGCATTGAGCTATAAACACAGAGTAGAAAATAGATTAAAGACGATTTAGAGCAGAAACTGACTCGGTGCCAAGTCAGGAAGCAGTCCTGAGCGCTTAAGCAGGGCACCAGAAAAGTCTGCATCATTTCAGACTGGGAGAAGCTGAGGTTTTTTTCTCCGGCAACGCCTAAATGTGGACATGAGCAACTTTTCAATCTAACCGACGTCTGTGGTTGGCAGGGCTTTTTCTGAGCGTAACGCACTGACTAAGGAAAGTACAAACAACTGCTTCTAAGGCAACATTCCTCTTTGGTCTAAATGCAGAGTGAGGAGAAAATGGGAGGGAGAGCATTATACAAAACCCACAAAGAAATTGTGTTTATAACAGACGCTGCACGGAAAAACAACACAGTGGAATGCTTTAGCTGCGTTTTAACTCATTGTTTCAAAGACTGTCAGGGGCAACTTTGTGTGGAGGCACTGTCACCAGGATACACACTCAGAAATGCACACACACGAAGCATGCAGGGAGCCTCCCACTGGTGTTTCACATATTTCTGTGACGAGCTGTGCTGTCAGACATCAGCGAAGAGTAATAATTTTGACAGATTACAGTGAGGACCAGTTCCAGGGTTCATACGACACTCTGCTGGTGTTTGCCGTGTCAACACAAACTTCTCCCCACTGCCTTTCACTCATGCGCTTAAACACACAGTCACACACACACCTGCAGCATTAGCTCGCAGTCATCCCTGCCAACAAAGATCATCTCCCGTGGCAACCGGTGGCGTGTGCCAGAGCTGCTGACCAGGAACCATGATGTCACACTCATGTTGGGGCCGCGAGTCAGGATCCTCTTCGCATCCTGGAATAAAACAACAAATTAAAAAACATTCAAAAGACAAACTGACGACATTTAAGTCAACAAAACCTGAGGGTTTAATGAATGACGTGCAGGAGGCGTGAACAAAATTCAATACCTGTGTCCCTGAACAATGTCCTAAAAAAGCTGCTGTTGTGAAACCTTCTTTAGTGTAGAGATTACAGAGAGGAAGTTATCATGTCACCTGAGTTAGACCTGTTTATCCAACGGATTCCAGTCTGGCTGTGTTACTATTGCGATTAGTGCAATTAAATAACCTTTGTGAACATATTTTGTGTGTTAGTGAGTCAGTCAGGCAGAGAGACAGACAGACAGGTTTCCATGTGTCAACAGACGATATTCATTATATTAACACACCTCACACATGTTATTAAATAAACATTCAGCAGGGTTTTTTTAACGCAGTTAGAGACATCTGAATACAGATTACAGTGTAAATATAACTGAGCGAACTGTAAGACAGACATAAATGATAATGAAAGACAAACAAAAAAAAATGCAAGTAGTCATTCAGGAATTAAAGTATATGAATATTCACAGAGGCACAGGGCCTTTTTACATATTTTGGTATAGAATTAAATCATTTAAAAAAGTAGGAAATATTGGGCTAGTTAAAAAAAAAAAAGACATTTGTGAATAAAATATTTTGCCAAATAACTGTTAATCCCAAACTCTGCTTTCATGTCCTCCAGCTGGACACCAACCTTTACATTTTTATCACAATGTCCTAGTGAAATTAAAAGAAGCGAGAAGATGTCCTAAGGTTTCAACGTCTGAGTAACATAAAGTACAAATATTCAAATCTAAATTAAACCTTTGGTGTAAGAAGTCATTACATGTATAAAGCTCATTCATTATGTCAAAGCGAACTTCTTTAGCCTTAGGTGAAACTAGAAAAAGTAGGTGTTCAGCTATTATTTTAACAGTCAAATTACTACTGTATTCTTGGAGCATATGTCTTCACTTCAAAAGATGATCGCAAACAAATTGGAGTGTGAACGTTCCTTACATTAATATTGCATTTTTATCTAATAAACTACATCCATCTATAACTAATGAAGGCTTTTGTGGAATAGCTGCAGAATAAATCAGCTAACCTCTGATTAATTTAACTATTGCTTGTGGAATTGCCTTAAATACTGTGTTATGTTGCCTGTCAATAGAAAAAAATTGTATTTTTGTCACTAAAGTATATGTTAAAATGTCTCCATGACCATCTAATAAATGAATAATGTACTAGATACATCTCTCCATCCATTCTCTGTAATAAAAAGATTTTCTTTTAAATAATGTACTTCTATTATTCCACATAGGGACCATGTGTGGTGTAATGTGCTTCTGGACTTAATGAAAAGCATAATAGGTAGTTATTGAAGTCATGTCAATAAGGAATTTATACCAACAAAATTCCTAAAACCTCTGTAGCTATTTTAATTTGATGTCACCATTACCCAGCAGGTATAAAGTCCTTTAAAACAGTGTTTAATGACCCGTGCTGAGTAACCTGTTGCAAAGTGGCGCCTCTGTGTAACGTTCACTGACTGTAAGGTAACGTTAGCTAACAACTTCAACGTCCAGTGCTCAGGTTTTTACTTCCTGTAACCTTGGCTAACTGAACATTACTGCCAGATAAATATTAGTCAGAAATAGTGTTTATAGCTTATATTACAAACTGTTTATTATCAGTCAGCTGTGATATTCTGTGACATTACACGGCGGAGTGTTTGTCGCTGACAGTGCGGTTGTTTAGCTAACGTTACTGAGCCTCCGGCCACACCGAAACAAGTTTTTTCCAATGATTTCTCCCAACAGGGACGTACCTTTAATGCCTTCTCCGTCTTACTCCTGAGTGAAGCCAGTGTTTAACGTCGTACGGCAGATGAAATTCGACGGCCGACATGTACTACAGGAGCACCAGGTAGGACTGGACAGGTAAATTTCGATCACACCCTCTTCTTCCTCTGGGAATGACAACCGGGCGAAACTCTCCTCCAACGCCTCTTCTGCCGACACGGTGACGTAGCTTGACAAGTCCATCAAACGCTTTACGAGTTTGAGCACAGAGGTGGAGGGAGGTAAGAGCTCTCACTCTGTATGTTTTCCGGGTGCACAAATACTCAGGGTGATAGGAAAAAGATAGCAACGCCCTCTAGTAGCATAGATAAAACATCAATATTTAGCATAATTAATATTAGTATTATTCATTACAATAATTATAAATCATATTTAGTGTAATAAAAACAGAAAAATATAATAATTATGGGGTTTTGTTTTGTTTGGGGCATTTGTGGCATATGTGTGTAGACAGTAATGGAATAAGCAGGCCTATATATATATATCCTTGTCCTTTACTGAAGTAAAAGTAGCAATGCCACACTGTAAAAATAATAATAACTTTTTCTTTACTTTGGTAAAAAAAATAAATGAAGAAATAATGTACCCTGAACCAAATGTAGCTTAGTAAGCTCTCATGCATTACAGGCCTTTACAGAGTGTTATATTCTATATATTATTTTACTAGATTGCTGCAATTAACAATTACTTTTTATTGTTGATTAATTTATTGTCCAATATTTTCTCGAAATCAATCAACTGTTTGGTCAATAAAATGTCAGAAAATGGTAAAAAAAAAAAAAAAAGTCAGTCATTGTTTCCCAAAGCCAAAGATGATGTCCTCATGTTTCTTGTTCTGTCCACAACCCACAGATATTCAGATAATACATATATTAAAAAAATAAAATAAAATAAAATAAAATGAAATGAAATGAAATGAAATGAAATGAAATTAAGATAAATAAAATTAAATAAAATAGAATATTCACATTTAAGAAGCTGGAATCAGACATTTCTGAATTTTTTTTTAATAACTCATTTTTTTAATCTACCAGGCCAATATATATTGACTGATATTGCAGTTATAGCTGTATCAGTAGGTCTGCCGCTGAGTAAGAATTAAGAAATTGCAGTACAGAAATGCCAAAATATGTTTTAGGTAATGTGAAAATAATGTCTCCATTACACAGTTTGTCCACCAGAGAGAATTGAAATACACTGAAAGGCCTTTGTACCTTAGTCACACCTAAAAAAAAAAGGCTATTTAATATATATTTATTTCTATTTTTTATAAATTACTAATGACTGATATATTGTTATTGAATATTAAAACCCCAAATATTGGTATCAACCTAAAATATCAGGCATCAGTTGGCATGCATTTTGTAGTTTTGGATAGTTTTACATATTTTATAAGTTTATCATATGTTTTGAAATAAGATTTGAATCTGCAAAGTAACTCGTAGATAAGAGCCTCAGTGTGTGTGGATGAGTAGAAGTACATGTGCAAATTAAATCTAAATACTCATGTAAAGCTTAGGTATTTCTGAACCGACCACATCCTTACTAAAAAGAAAAAAATATACTGTAAAAGAAAGGTAAGGTTTGTCTGGGTTCCAGTGGGAATTTATGCCATTAATTTGAGAAATAACAATGCAGGTGTACAGCGCATGCGTACAGATTAGAGACCATTTCTGCAAACCGGGTCGAGTTTGAACCATCTGATGATTCATCGCTACTATAGACGATCTTGGTCTCTATTCACAGCCACAGGACTTTGTTTATCTTGTGTCTCACGCTGGCTCATGTCGACACAACAGAAAGGAAACGTCTCCTTCAAGTAATAGAAAGTCACCGCTTTCATGTGGCAACGAGCTTAAACAGAAGTTGTAAATAATGCGTCAGGTAATACACTGGATTTAAAATTTGAATAATGTCGATTTATTGTTGTTGAAAAGTGTTTAGAAGCGTTGGTTTATGAGACTCCAGTAAGTACACTGCAATTAATATCATATAGGCCTACCCCAAATTAAACTCAACATGCAGTATGCAGTCAATGTAATAATTTGCTCTCAGCTGTAATAAAACAAAACTTCTGGTGATAATGAGTGGATATGGACTATTAATCCTACTTTTCACATCAGTTTAATATCCGCTAGATGGCGCTCCAGTTCCAATTTAACGCACTGATCTCCAGCAAAACTTTTATTTCTGTCACAGGATTAATTCAGGATGTTAAGGACAATTTCAATGATGCAACAAGATTACAAGGTTTCCCTTTGCTCACATTAGATATAAACCATCATCATTCTGTCAGCACACACTGTTGTGTTGCTCGTCAAAGTCAAGTTACATGGGTTTTCTTTAGCTTACAATGCATACAACAGTGTTTTTATTCATTTATAACTATGTCCCTCTTAAAGACACAGCACAGTTTATTTTACAGTTCATTTTTTACTTCACCTCTGCTCCTGTGTCATGAAGGGGGCTTGGAGTCAACTGGTTGAACTGGTTTCTAGGGGCCCTGACCTCTGTCACAGTTTCATATGAAAACACAAAGTGCTCTTTTACCAAATCATGACACCAGTTTCTGCCTCCAAGAGAAACAGCAATCATTTTTCAATAAAGACAATTCTTTTGTGTCACAGCAGGAAAAGCACAGGTGTAATTAATAAAATCAATGATGGCTGAATTCCATTTAGCTGCTTCAGCTGACTCACTGTCACACTGTCATAGTTTACTGGGACACATGAATACAACAGAGACATTGTTAGTGTTATTAGTAACAACTGAACGTCTTAAAGTCCATGTTTGTCCTGCCGACAGAAAGACTATAAACTTTCTGAAAACTATTGCATCTCTCTGATGTTGTCACAGGAGCATCCAAGCTGAGTGTGTGTCCTCTTTGTCCTCACTTTTCACTCAGGCTGCTCTGCGCTGGACCGTCCTCCATCCTGAGACGGACAGCTGATGCCTCCGCCTCACTCCCCTGGCTGCAGGTGCCTGGTTACAGATGTTTGGATCTGGATCTTCATCCTGGAGATCCGGCCTTTCCTATTGTCTTTCTCTGCCTTGTGTGCATGTGGTCCTCGTATCTCTGTGTCTCCCTCCGTGTGTGTGTGTGTGTGTGTGTGTGTGTGTGTGTGTGTCTGTGTTTCCTTTTTCCAGTTTTGTCTCTTTTGCGTTTATGTAGTTTGTCATCTATCCAGATCTCCATGGTGGTGAGGAGGTGGCTCAGGATCTGTTTGGCAGCACCTGAAGGTACCATATTCTGCATATACAGCATGTCTAGAGTCTCCCTGTACTGTTAGCATCCTTCTATACTGTGATTTTACTATGTTGGTTAGTCTGTACACAGGACTTTTAGGGCACATCTGTCCATCCAGGGAGAGGGATCACTCCTCTGTTGCTCTGCTACCTGAGGTTTCTTCCATTTTCCCCCTGTTAAGTTTTCCTCATTCAAACTGAGGGTCAGAACAGAACAGAGAGTATGGTTTGCTGTACATATTGTAAAGCCCCTTGAGGTGCATTTGTGATTTGTAATATTGAGCTACATGGAAAAACGGGCCTTACTGTCTTGCCCTGTGTGCTCCTTTTTGCTTCCCACCAGAATCTCCATATCACTCTTCTGGTTGGATGGTTCCAAAATCATTTCCCCATCCTTTGGCGGCCACAGTTTTTGCCCTAGGAGGCTGAAATTTGACATGGAGGTCAAGTGTGAGTGTGAAGGTTTGCATTTGTGTTCATGCCTATCGGCTACAAGGGGTCTCTTTTCAACGGGAGGATGCATGTGTGCGACTTTGCGCTTGTTTATGTGTTGTGTTATGTATGCAGCCATAGGAAGACTGCAGTTTAAGGCCTGCCTCTATGCAGCTGATTTTGCACTGACACTACTGAGACATTATAAAGTAGTTTGGTATCTTATATCGTATGTGTCTCAAAGCTTCAGCATCCTCATATTTGTCTGTCTTCTACACCTTCTCATTCTTTATTTCTATAGATTCTAAAAGTAAAGTCAACATTAGATAATGGCTTTTACCTGGATTCCCTCCCTGTCCTCCTGATCAGCACTGCCTAATGTTTCATATATTTAGTGTATATTAACACCAGCCTCCACTGGCTCTACATTTTGACATGTAAGAGGAAACATTTTTGTCTCTAGTACAAAGAGAAGAGGAGCTCTGGCTTGCAGGCTGTGTGAGTGACACTTTCCTCACGCAGCACAACACCACA
Organism: Epinephelus moara; assembly: GCF_006386435.1. Taxonomy (NCBI): domain Eukaryota; kingdom Metazoa; phylum Chordata; class Actinopteri; order Perciformes; family Serranidae; genus Epinephelus; species Epinephelus moara. The sequence continues at coordinate 24,161,933 of NC_065519.1, read as the reverse complement.
CCACCCAGGGGAGGCCAGTGGCAGAGCCGCACAGCCCCAGCTCTGTGCTGTGTTTTCGGGCACTGCGGCTCGACTCAGGTGAGGGATGGTTGTCAGGTGAGCGCCACACTGGGCCAAGCCTCGGTCTCGCCGCGTGGTGCTGTGTATTGCAGCTGGCCAAAAGACAGACTGTGAGCCCTGGCTGTCAACATCTGCTCCAGAGACTGTACCATCTGCCCGAGGCCCGGGGGGAGCATCTCTCCCATCTCAGACCAGCTGCAGAGCCCCAGACGTGGACCTGTGCAGTCCTGCAGAGGCAGAGAACACGGCCAAGACGCAGTCAGAGCCGCTGAGTGCTGGAACATTTGTCTCACACACTTAGCTGTGTTTTATCTGTAGGGTGAGATCACACTGAGGTTTAGATAAACAAAATGATGCTCCTTTTGACTAAAATTAACTACACAGTGGCAGAGAGTACAGACACAGCCTATGTATGTAGCTATTGCAAGGAACTCAAAAATCACATATCCTGATAGCCAAAAAAATCCAAATTGATGTGACAAATTTTCATGAAACAGAATCTAAGTGCAAGATAAAGACATCAGGGAGAAAATAAAGAATGACAGAGGAGGACGAACATCATGAGACACAATAGAAAAACTGGAAGGGACATTAGTGTGTAAAACAATACACACATGCACATGGGCGGATTATGAAAGAATGTGCCCCAGGGTCCAGATATGCAAAAGGACCCACCACCTCCTCAACACAGGAAACATGAACCTTATAGCTGTTTAGCATCTCTTTGTTGTCGTTACACATCTGTGGATCTGTGTGTCTTTATGGTAATTTTGCGTGGAGTTATTGTGTGTCTTCTTGAGATTGTTTCATGTTTTTTTGAGGTAATTTTGTGTGTCTTTTAAGGATTTTTTTTTAACTTTTGGTTTATTGTGTTTCTTTGAGATCACTTTGTGCCTCTTTGGAGTTGTTTTGTGTCGGGGTTTTTTTGTTATTTTGTGTCTCTCTGAGGTAAGTTTGTATATCTTTGAAGTCATTTTGTATCTTATCTGGACATTTTTGGGTCTGTTTGTAGTTGTTTTAAGTGTCTTTTTGGTTATTTTGTGCCTCTTTATGGTTGTTTTTTTTGCCTCTTTTTGTGGTTATTTTGTGTGTCTTTGCAGTGCCCTTGCATCTTTTGTTGGTCTTTTTGTCTCTTTGTAGTCATTTTTAGTCTCTTTGGGGTATGTTTGTATCTTTTTTGGTTATTTTCTGTCTCTTTGAGGTCAGTTGGTATCTTTTCTGGTCGTTTTGTGTCTCTTTGTAGTCGTTTTGTGTCCCCTAAGTCATTTTGTATCTTTCCTAGTCATTTTGTGTCTTTGTAGTTGTTTTAAATCTCTTTGGGGTAATTTTGTGTATCTTTAAAGTAGTTTTGTATCTCTTTGTAGTCATTTTGTGTATATTTGAGGTAATTTTGTGTACCTTTGAAGTCATTTTGTATCTTTTCCGGTCATTTTTGTGTCTTTGTAGTTGTTTTGAGTCTCTTTAAGGTAGTTTTGTGTATCTTTGAAGTCATTTTGTATAATTTCTGGTCGTTTTGCGTCTCTTTTTTGTCGTTTTGTGCCTCTTATTGTAGTTATTTTGTGTGTCTGGAGTTCCCTTGCATCCCTTGGTGGACTTTTTGTCTCTTTGTAGTCATTTTTCGTCTCTTTGAGGTAAATTAGTGTCTCTTTGAAGTTGTTTTGTATCTTGTAGTTGTTACCTCTCTTTGTAGTTATTTATAATCTCTTTGCAGTTATTTTGCATCTATTTGTGGTCTTCTTGGGTCTCTTTTTGATTGTTTTGTGTGTCTCTGTAGTCATTTTGAGTCCCTTTTCTGGTAATTTTGTGTCTCTTTGAGGTCATTTTGTGTATCTTTGAAGTCATTTTGCATAATTTCTGGTTGTTTTGTGTCTCTCTAGTTGTTTTGAGTCTTTTTTTGGTTATTATGTGTGTCTTTGCAGTTTGTTTGCATCTCTTTGTGGCCCTTTTGTCTCTTTGTAGTCATTTTTAGTCAATTTAATAATTTAATGTCTCTTTGAAGTAATTGTATTTCCTTTTAGTCACTTTGTATCTCTTTGAATTTCCTTTACATCGTTTTGTGGTCCTTTTGTGCCACTTTGTGGTCACTATGAGTCTCTTCCTGGTCTGTATGGATTCATTTGAGTGACATTTTGCAGGTGAAGGCCAGGGAAAGGGGACCTGTGCCTGATAAGCCTATTTAATAATCCATCCATGTACATGCAGTAATCAGTCATGTCTTGAGTTCATCTTCAATGGAATATCTGTAAAATTTCACAATAAAAGTCTACGAGTCCACACATTTTTTTTTTTTTTTTTTGTTAAGACCTTTTATTTCATCAATTTGAAAGAAACAAGTAAAAACAGTGTACAAAGTTTATATTATTTGTTTACTAAAGCTGGTGTCCTCAGTCTCAGGAATATGGGAGGGCAGGTACAAAAAAAGTTTGAAATAAAAAATAAAAAGTATAAAATGAATTTCCCTATTTTCAGAAGGTGACAGCAAAAAGGGTGAGCGTGCATAGGAATAAGTAACAATCAAAAACTGAACAAAAAGGTTTGCAAACGATTGACGTGAAAACAATATCATAAAAACCATTACATTCAATAACGTATGATGCACTTTTGAGAAAATGATTATCTGTCATCTTTAAAAAAAAAAAAAAAATACTGAAGCACTTTTGGAAACTTCTTAGTACACTTTGAAATAAGAGTCTCAGTTTAGCCTCAGACGACTGTAGAAGGGGAATCATCATTCAAACAAGCAATTCGAGCTTTATTTGTATCCACATTTGAATTTACATCATAAAAGAGGCTAATTTAGTCTTTACCAACCACAAAGTACAAATACGTCCAAATACAATCATTTTGGGGTGCATCAAAGTGCATATCATTGGCACAATAAAACTCATTTTAGTCAATGCTGGTCTCATATAAATAACTTGTGACGGAGACAGAAGTCCCCTAAAGTAGCAAATCAAAGATGACTCTTTGTGTGTTTCCCCTGAAGCCCAGTTTGTTTGCAAAGTATTCCTAAAGAAGTGTATTCTGTTAAAGTGACCTCATTGAGGCTGCAGTGAATGCACTGGGTGGAAAACACCCAATACTGTACTGTACATGGAGGAAAAACCCAGAGGAGAGAAGAGTTTCTGATGGGTCAGCAGTGACTGAGCCCGATCAGATGGAAACCAGGAGGTGTCTGCAGCACAGCATCGAGATAGGAAGGCATCGGGAACTATAAGCACTTACTTCAGGGGGGGCGGGGGGCTGGAGGAGCTATTTATTACCCTGAACAGGAAACTGGGGGGTCTCTCAGTGACTCTGATGTACAAACAGGTCAGAGGAATCCATTGCAGGACAACTTTTACCTTAATGATTAACCGTTCTGCATTTTTTTTGCTACCATTCCTCACATCAGACTGTATTGCACAATCGATTCATCAGACTCATTGTGGTGTGGCATGACAGTACAACAGACCGATTGGTGTCAGTTTTGCATCGGGGGTGGTAGAAAAGTGATAAAAATCCTCTCCAGAAGCTGGTAGTTCAGCCGTAGGAGAATCAGCCATGTGTTAAAACACGTTAAGTATGCAGAAAGATTGATTTATTTGATACATTCACTTTTGAAGCCAAAAAATGTCTGAATGGTATTTGAATTGTTCAGAAGTCTTAAGAGAGGAAAACATGGATTTAATACCCACCCAACAAACAAACACACTCTTAACTCACTTGATGTTTTTGGTCCAAAGTATGCCTATATCTATTTGAAATGGTTGATTCATATTCAGCTGTATATATTTTCAATACAAAATTCACATCAGTGGCCTAATTTGTGCATAACGTGACTACATTTCCCCGTTCATTATGGTGTATGGATGCCTGCTCAGTATACAGCATAACAACAAGGAGATGCAGGGTAGTGTTAACTCTGCTTCTCTCCGTGGTCAGTCTTCAAAGGCCTCACAGAAGAACCACAGTTATCTTTGTTTTGTCTTGAATTTCCTCCTTCCTGGAAAAAACACAACTTGCAGATTTTGAAATGTTACATCCACCAACGGCATCTGCAGACAATGCTGGGAGGATGGGGCTGTGGCCCCGGTCTTTTGAGAGTGCAGTCGGGTGGGGTGAGGGGGAGATGGTGGGACCGGAGGAATGTATCAGAGTTGTTTAAGCCGTCCCACTGGCGGAGTAGGAGAACTGGGGGAAGTGGGGTCTCCGCTCGCTGTCGAATGACTCCATACTGTCATCTGAGGATAGAGGGCAAACAACGGTTTATTTCATGTAGAAGTTAAGGGAGGGGCAACATGATAATACACACCGGGAGACAATGTCAGTTTGTCAAACCGTTTATATCTTGGTATCTCCCCCTCTTACCCACCTGTGCCCAAAGATACTGTTACTGTATTGCCTTTTTCTCATCTGGAAATAGTCGACCACAGCACCAAGCATTGTCCACTGGCTGGAGCAACTTTTTCATTTTACAGCTAAACAGTACACTAAAATATGTTTCTGAACACATCTGAGGTGAGAAACAGGCATTGCAGAAACATAATCTTGATTCATATTTGATCAGCGCTAGTCTGACAGTTTGACCGCACACAAACACTGACTGACATGATTGACAGCTGTGTAAAAGACTCCTCAGCTCTGATGGGTTGTTTCCGCTCACTTACAGTACTGCTATTAGAAGCACTACAAGGTCATACAGAAGGCAGAGGAGTATGATTTGTTTCACAACTCGGTGTCATGTGCTACTGTGTGCATAAAGAGACAGTTGCAACAAATACAACAAGTTATTCTTTCATATAGTTACCAACTACAGTGTAAATGTCTTCCATATACATGTTTACACTGCATTTGTGTGCATATCTCTGATATTCAACTTGTCATGAGCTCCTATCAAACACTTGATTGTGCTCCATGTTGTTTGAGATACAATCATTTTCTTGTTACAATATATTTAGTCTTTGGGCACATGGGATTACTGTTTTTTTTTTCTAAAACATACAGAAATATATGGAAAAACAGCAGTCCCATGTGGTCAAAGACCAAACTCACTCTGATAAGAAAAACTCACTTATCAGCCAAACTGACCAATTTGGAACATTTCCTCTGATTCATTAGATCATTTCCCCCTGTTTTTTGGGGAGTTTTCCTTATCTGCTGTGAGTTTCCAAGGACAGAGTGATGTCATATGCTGTGAAGCCCTCTGAGGTAAATTGTGATTTGTGATACTGGGCTTTATAAATAAAATTGAATCAAATTGAATTTGTGCTTAGACGAGCCCAGATTACACTTTCATTGCAAAAGAAATGAAATTTTAATTGGACTTTCACATCAATGTGATGCAGTCTCTTGATGTGCCTGGTATTTAATTCAGTGAACAAACCAAAAAAAGGCATTCCTGTCAGTTAAATTTATATACATTTTCCAGAAAATGTACAATATTCCAGTATATGATAGTATATAATTTATACTAGGAAACCGGATATAGATTACATATACAGTAGTGTGACAAAGGCTTTAACTATATCACCTACTGCAAGCAGAAGTACATATGAATCTATTTATTCCTATAAATGAGAGATAAAATGTTGCATTGTTGTATCAGACTAGATGTTGTCTTAGACGTTGCTTATTATACTGTGTAGTAGGATGTTGACTTTTCCTTACTGATAGATATGTGTCTCCTGCATGCTAAAAGATCGATCACAATGTTTTGGAAAAAGACTAACAGACCAAGAGTTACTTATTGGGTTAGGCCAGGGGTTGGCAACCTGCGGCTCCGGAGCCCCTCTCCAGTGGCTCTATGTGGCTTTTACAGAAAAATATATGGAAATGAATAACAGTTATTTTTTAACATTTTAATTTAAATTTTTCATTTCATTTTTTCATCATAAACAGCCCCCTGCAGAGCAGCCACTTTGTGCTAAAACATATTAATGAATGCTCATTTAGAACTATTTGTCATATTGATAGGCTAATTTAGACATGACAGGCTACGTTACCTTTATTATAAAGCACAAAAATGTATTGCTGCTCCAGACAAATTAAAAAAATAAATAAAAATGGCTCTTTTGATAGCAAAGGTTGCTGACCCCTGGGTTAGGCAAATGCTAATAACATTTCCTGCAGAAAGAGTGATGTATTTATGGAAAGGGAAACAAGGTATGTTTGAAAAGGTTTGGGGAGCATTTACTGCTTTTGTGAAATGTATGCATCTATCAGGTGATGGAGCGGAGGAATGAGTACTTACTGATGGAAACCTTGCAATGTGGGTGATCTAAGCTCAACTTTTTGAGGATAATGAAATACTTTTAATTTTAATTAACATATTTTTTAGGATTTATGCATGTTCAAAAGATGGCTTTATGTCTGAGAAGTTGTTCTTTGTGATTTTTGTTCATTTGTGTCTCAGTGTGTGCTCTGGTTGATGAAGTTTCCATTTGTTTGTTTCTAATAAACATATTGTTTTTAAAAATAAAAAAGCTGCATTATAGTAACAAGTAGTGGTACAATTTTCTGAACTAGTTTGACTGTCTCTGCTGAGTGAAATAAACAGTTAATGCTACACCTGCTTTGCCATTCCATCCCCATTTCCACAACTTTTTTTCTGTATCAGATGTTTGACTCATAACATTAAAATGTTTAAAATTGATTTTGTCAATATCACACAGTCCCAATAATCCTATATGGTGCCAATCTGTTACCTTACTGTATTTCTTACACTGTGTCACCTCTTCATTTACACATTGGCTGTGACTCACGTGTATTTGATGACTTTCCGAAGCATGATACTGTTAATGGCACTGGCTCTCCAGGAGAGGGGAGACTTCTTACGCCAGCAGAGCGGTGTCTTTGCTCACATGTAATCTCCCCAGAAACTAACTCAAGCTTTACATCAAGGACTCAAACTTCTGTACAGAGGAAAAGACTCAAGATAACTCTTGAGACTACATTTGTTCTTTTGTTTTAATATGAAACTGAAAATTAAAAGAGACAGTGACAAACATTTCAGGGTTTTCACATGGAAACATGTTCAGTAACTGTTTTTTTAAAGGATCACTAATTCAGTAACCTTTGGGGGGAGAAGTCTGCTTTCATCTTGAGTGAATTGAAAGTGTAATTCTTCATTCTTAATAAAGTCTCAGGAGTTTGAGGGAAATTTATTATACAAGTAAGGTGGCAATTCATCTTCGCTTGCACAGTCCACCACAGCTCACATCTGCCTCACTGTCACATTCAAACACTAAAGCTCCACAGTGAGGAGAAGTCTGATGATTTGAAGCTGTGCTACACCACAGAAGTGAAGTCTTATTAAGCATATTGGATGTGTGGGCGAGTATCGTTTGGTGCTACCTTGTCCGGGTGGCGTAATAGTGATGGTCTGTGCTGTGAACTCCTCGTCAAAATATCGTGTGTCCGTCTCCGAGGTTACTTGGGGCTTAAACGGCGGGACCAGCTGTTGGGGAGCAGAAGAGACAAACATATCAGCACATCAGCGGTGTCAGTCAGTTTGGTAACAGTTGTTCTTCTGATGACAATCTACATCTTTTCTAGGTGGTGGTGCTTCCACTGACGTAACTTCATTGATCCCTGGGGGGAGTGATGTTTATCTGAGCTGGGTGTCCTTTCAGTGGTGACAGTCGCAAGAAAATGAGAGAGTGAGGAAGCAACGTAAACATTTCAGAAACTGACCTTCTTCTCATAAACGTCTTGCCATTCAATTCCTGCGAAGAACTTGTGCTGCATGATTTCCTTGGCATCGTCGGGCCCTCCACCTAACCTGGAAGACAAGGACACGAACAAATCAGGATGTGTTATGACGCATGATAATTTTGGTTCTAATTCTAATACATTTATTTCCATTTTTCGTTCATAAGCATATATCACAAGCACATTTTTACATCATAAACAACTCCATGAGTCCGACTGAGGCTCCTCACCTCTGCATTGGTTCTTTCTTAAGGAGGCCAGAAAGCAGCGAGCGTGCCTCGGGGCCGAGCGTCCGAGGGAAGCGGATGTCTTCCATGAGGATGAGCTCAAACAGCTTCTCGTGGTCCTGGTTGTAGAAAGGCAGTCTGCCGCACATCATCTCGTACATCACCACCCCCAGACCCCACCAGTCCACAGCACGGCCGTAGTCGTTGTCCTCTAGCACCTTGGGGACGAGGAGAGGTGTACAAATTTATTTAACGCAGCTGTTGGGATGCTCATAAGTCATGTAACTATGTGGGGAGGGGGCTTAGTATGTGGGTTTTATATTCTTTCATACGACAACATTACTTTATAATAATATAGTGAAGAATTTATCTTTTATCTGTGTTTTTTTTTTACTGAATATTTGTACTATAAGCTAAAAAATGTTCAGTTGCTACGGGTTTGCGGCAACACTTTAGGGTTCAACCAATAAGGTTGTGTTTGGACATCAGACGGCTGTGAAGACAGCACCTCTTTAGGCTGGACATACAGACCCTAAAGCAACTGTCCCCCCCATCACCCCACCCTCACCAAAATCACCTGCTCTCCCCCTGGTCTGGGCTTTTGAGGCAGCCCAAGCCAGCACTGACTCACATCTCACATTAGGAGCAAGGATAGAGTTTCCCCTGGAGCCCTGCATATTTAATCACCACAGGGCCTTCCACACACACACACACACACACACACACACACACAGATCAACAAGCAGCAGAGGTGTGGGTCGCTTAAATAAGCAAATGTGTGGCAACAAACACAGACCAGTCCTACAAACAAGCTGCTCAATGAACACAACCCGAGAGGGGGAAATATTTAGCCTTATTATTTCCATAGGATGACTTTTCTCGACAGTTCTTAATGAGACAAACTCCTCCAGTGTTGTGCTCACTGAACAGCGCAACCTGTTGCATGACTAATGTGCTGCTGAGCAGAGTTGTTCCAAGGTCTCTGGGGACATGTACTGGATTCTACCTCGCCAGGCGGATGTTGAAGGTGAAATCAAGACAAGGAGAACAGTCTGTTCTCTTAAACCTCGAGCAGCGTGATGCTGGGCAATTCAAACCTAAGAATAGAAACTTCGGTAAAAAGACGTGGGCGGATTAATAGAATTAGATATGGACACAACAGTGCACAGGCCGAGAGAGAGGGTCCTGGAAAACAGATGGACGGATGTGTCCGTAAAAGGAACAAAACTACTGTGTGTGTGCGAACGCGCACGCAGCAGTGCATGTGTCTGTGGGCACACCGCCTGGCGCTGCGGTGAGTGGTGAGCATCGAGGAGGAGGACTGGGAGGGCAGGGGGAGTAACGTGAAGCCGGTGTGGGGCTAGGATTACTGGGCCGTCTCTATTTCCAGCGCCGCTGTCGTGTGATTCACACCGTGCGACAGCTGGGCCCGCAGCTGCCCCATATATGTAGAAGAGCGCCACAGCTGTGAAGCTGCCAGGAGCGCAGGAGCCAAGCTCATCCCTCATATACGTAACCAGGACTGCTTGCCTGCCTGCCTGCTTGGGCCCCAGCCCCAAACTAATACTGTTACACTGCCCCAAAGGAGCACAGACAGGGGGAGGAGAGAGGGAGGAGAGAGCGGATAAAAGCACAAACACTTGCTGTTGCTCCGGAGCTCTACTCTGTACACTGCACTTCTTTTGCTCTCAAAGTTCTGAACAGACAAACATTTATCTCCCGAGCTCGTGAATCCAGATCAGTTTCAGCAGCTAGATTAAACCTGTCCACAGTCCTCTTTGGAGATATTCGCTAAAAGCCAATTCCCTCAGCCAATAATGGTTTTCTTCTTATAACTACTTAATAAAAGTGACAAAATGAATTTGTCCCACTCCTTACGCCAGAGACAAACTGGTCAGGCAGATTGGGTCTCTCTCTCCCTCCACCACCCCCCCCTGCTCTGGGTGGAATATTCCCAGACGTTACAGCATTCCTGTGCAGCACACACAACAAGGTCATTGTTTACTGCAGAACAACCTGTAACACTGCCTGGCCCGCACTCCATAGAGACACTCGCCAGCGACCCTGTTGCCATGGCAACGCCCCCTGATGTCTCCCTGCTCTCCGCTGCCGAGGCTGGAGCTGTCATAGACTGCGCTGCTCAGTGGAGGAGCGGAGAGGGCTAGACGGAGTTTAGGATGGACAGGTGGGGAACTCTATAAAAAGGTTTATAGAAGTTTTTTTTTTTTTTATGCTTATCCAGGTGTGAGGGAGTAAAACACACACACAAAAACACACACACACACACACACACACACACACACACACACACACACACACACACACACACACACACACACACACACACACACACACTAGCCCGGCCCTTTGCCTTGATGGCCTGGTGCTGATGGTTAGAGGCAGATTTGGTCTGACTGATGAGGCAGCCTGAAGCATTGTGGGATAGCTCTGCCCAGGTCAAGCGAGGCATCCAAGGCAGCAGTGGGGCTGTGGCTCCCCTGGTGCCACGCAACAGCTGTAGCCAATGTGGTGTTGTTTTGTTTTTTTTGTCTAGGGGCGGAAGCTCACGTTTCCTAGGGCTCTGCCAGCCAATCACCCCTCCTCCACCCCCAACTAGAAAATTCCAAATGGAGGCTAAAAACAACGATACGACAACTGTGTCAACACGGACACCCTTCTCCCGGAAAACATTTTTACGGCAACAGGCAAGGGGCTAGCGCAAACACTCATGTACTTAGTCACACACACCGCCAATGCTCACAATGCGATATCGGGTTACACAGCCCACTCCAACACTTGTCATACCTGCACGCAACAGGGAGTAGCCACACCCCTCCCCATACAGCAAATATGAGAGCAGGCTGCCCTGCCCTGGGCACACTCACACTCATTAACTCACAGACTTCAGCTGGAGATTAGAAAGGCATTTTTGGGACAGCTGCCTTTCTTCCACATGCTTCTCATCCTCTGATATCCAACAACACACGCTACATATCTGTTTGGAATCTACTCGTGTCATGTATGACAATACTAACTTTAATTATTGGGCAAGGCAGTATTGTGTTATTCTTTATCTGCTCCAATCAAAATGATCTTATTTGTTTTAGTTTATCAAGTAACACTATGGCCATGAGAGCTCATTGAATGCACATGCTTCCTTGGAGGGCACAAAGGGTTACTGGATGGTTTGATCTCAAGCAATTCAGAGTCCTTTAACAGAGAGCGCTGTCTTCCTTCTTCCTTCTTCTTCAGTGGTCAAAGAACAATGTTCCTCCCACCATAGGGTTTCGGAGACTTTGAAATTCTTCTGGCAGCTCTAAAGTGACCTGAAGGTTACCTCATGTTTGTTTTTCCTTTAATTTGTCATCCATCTGTATGTCCCTACTTAAACTGACTGCTATAATAAAGGGTGAAGTCAATATTTCAGACTGAGTCACCGTCGTGGTTACCTCAGGTGCTAGGTACTCTGGCGTCCCACAGAAGGTTTTCATGGTGGCACCGTCTTTGATCCCCTCCTTACACAGGCCGAAATCTGTGATCTTTATGTGTCCGTCTTTGTCCAGCATAAGGTTTTCCAGCTGAGGGGGGAAGCAGACATAAAATGGACGTTAGTAGCATCTTAAAATGACTCACTGTTTAATAATTTAATTTAATAATTCTTGGAGATGTATTAACCATCTATACCCAAATTCTCTTTATTCTTGAAGGTATGCTATGCAGGATTGTTGGTTACTTTTTGTAAACATGCTCGCCAGTCAAGATGAAGGTAAAAACTAACCCCAGATTCACTCTCGTTTGGCGTTTCACCTCACTTTATTTGATTTTTTTTTTCAGTACTGTGTCTCTTGGATGCCTGCTGCTCACTGTCTGGCACCTGGTCGATACCTTTTTATAAAGCCCTGACCTGACCTGGGCGCTGTTCTGTTACAAACCCATAAATGTCGCAAACACAGAATATAAGAAGAAAATGAGAAAATAAAAGTAGAGGGCAGAGGCTCTGCAGAAAAAATACACTGCCCCACACTTCAAGTGGGTTGTGAGTGAAAGCTGAGAGGGATTACTTCTGTATGAGGACATACATTGCTTTTTAGGAAAATCATGCATAGTATATCTTTAATATGATGGGCTTTCTAGTGGGGCGGAGGCGTATAACAATAAATGGTAGCGTTTCTATAGTAGAATAAACTGATGGAATTAAAATGACAAAGATCTAGATGAATAATCTGTTTCTATCAGCATCTTCTCTTTTTCAACATGACAACTTTTCCACCACAGCTCAGTGTAAAATTTTTCTTGCAAGGGTTAAAAATTCCCTACAATGTGGATGGAAATGTATGTAGTGACTATATGTACAGGTAAACCGACCTACAGGCAGTAAAGATGTGCATCACGCATGTCATGACCTGAGGCTGCACTCATTTTAATATCAGTGTGTCCTCCCTCCCGCTCTGTTTCTCTCTCTCTCTCTCCCTCAGTTAAAGTCACCTGGCAGCTGTAGCTCACACGTGGCCAGCAGCGCCTGGCCAGAGTCAGCACATCCTCCAATCCTGCTACCATGGCATTTTCAGGAGAACCCTAGCAGGCTGGGAGCCTGCCTCATAAACCCAAGGGAGAGAGGGAGGGAAGGAGGGAGGAAGGGAGGGAGGGAGTGCTGTGCTGACCTGGCTGGTATAGTTTTATCAGCTGGAAGTAGTAGGGCTACATATGCCCACTGCAACACCGATAACCTCCCGCAGCCCTCCTAAACCCAAACACGTCAGTCTACAGCATCCATCTCTGATCCCATCTGTAGAGAGTTTTGTTTAAAAAAGAGCAGCTCAAACTGTGCAGTGTCTTTACTTTAGGATGATGGACATTTTCTTTCTGTTGACTAATAGTGCTGTACTGCCAGAATATAAAATTACGTCAATCACGCTCAAAGTGCACAAAAATCCCCCGCTGAGAACAGTGTGCGCATGCTATAACGGGAGACGGTGGCGATGTGTTCAAAGAGGACTTGTGGTTATTTCTGTCTAGCTGCAGTAAGCGTATGGACCGAGCCTCCCTCCAGCTGCAGTGAGGTCTGGAGACTGATCTGGGGGAGGCAGATCAATAAGGCCTGGCCACTGCCACTGCTCTCGATGGAAGCAAACCCTATTTATATCCTGCCGGGGGAGAAATGAAGGGAAGGGGGGAAACTGAGAAAGAGAAAGACAGGAGAGCGGCTGACAACCGGGATGAGAGAAAGTGATGAAGATGCGTCTCCCCACCCACCTTTAGATCTCGATAGACCACGTTCCTTTCAGCATGCAGGTAGTCCAGCGCTGACACTATCTCTGCACCGTAGAACCGTGCCCGCTCCTCTGAGAATACACGGTCCCTTGACAGATGGAAGAAAAGCTGAGGGGAAACAGGGGAGATTGACAGTAAGAGGGCAGAGGGAAGATGAAGAGAAAGTTGGTCAGTCCAAGAAAAACAGGAACACTAACAAGTATTCTTATTCACCTGCAGGTGCAGATTTTGTGATGGTTAAAATGGTTTACCTCACCACCGTTTGCATACTCCATGACAAAGCACAAGCGGTCATGTGTCTGGAAGGAGTATTTCAGTCCCTGCAGACAGAGAACAAGAACGCTCAAAGCAGAACTTGGTGATGTTTTTCAGCGAATTCAAGAGGAAGCTGGCCTTTAAACAGCTGATTGTAACATGAAACATCACAGTGCGTGTTGCAGCTTTGACCCCTCAGTTACATTTTTAAACACAAATGTAATGATAAAGGAATTTAAAAAAAAAACTACAGCATAGTGTTTCCAGTGTGTAAGGTCTTTTCATCGACTGTTGTGAGGCAAACATTGGTCCCATTCATTGCACAGAGCACATCACATTATGTGTTGCCTCCACCCACCACTCAGACCTCACATTTTGGAGGAGCTTTTCACTACAACCCACCTCAGACTTACAGAGAAAGAGTTAACTGATAAAAAAAAGAACGTCCAGTGTGGCTATAAAAGGCCCAACTCGACTGCTGCCTTTGTGCAAACAGCTCTTCAAAACATTCCTGGTACAACTGCGCCTTTTTTTCTGAATGGATGCTGCTGGGTTGGATTGAAGAGGCACCCGAGGATCTGTGTGAGTTAAAATAAGGTTTGGTTTAGGTATATGGAGGGGCTCCTTACTGTCAAGAACGGATGCTTTGAGTTCTGGAGGACTCTGTTCTCTGTGAGTGTGTGCGCCACTTCATCCTGAAAAAAAAAAAAAAGCCACAAAGACTGTTTGTGTAACTCTTACAATGGCTAACCATTTAGGTATCAGTCATTGCTGCACTGCCCTCCCACCAGTGTCTTCCCTCCCCTTCACTTGCTCATTGGCATCCACTCACTTTTGCTACGATCACCTCCTTCTTTAGGATCTTCATGGCGTAGTAGCGTCCTGTGGCCTTCTCCTTTACCAGGATAACTTTGCCAAAAGTGCCTTTTCCCAGGAGCTTGAGGTATTCAAAGTCGTGCATAGTCTGGAGAGCCAGAGGAGAGAAAGTGGCATCTGGTTACAAACAGAAGCATTAACAAACTCATGCTCTAACTAGCCAAGGCACACAATCCTGCTGACAACAACACAGAAGCATTTAAAGCACCATTTCACCCACCATGCAATTTCCACCCCTTTAATGGTTCGGCCTAAATGTGGTTGTGTCTCAGTTAACCTCTGACCCTGGCGCTAAGGAGAATGTTGAAAATGGTTGTGTGGGGGACATCCAATCCTGCAGCCTTGGACCTTTATGTCATGACACATGTGGGGGTTGTGAAACCTGGTAGACATACTATCTGGTGTTAAGCCACCCACGGCTGATGTTGGGAAAGCAGAAAGTAGCTGTGGAGAGGCGAAGGAAGGTGGGCTGAAGTGGTGCAAGTGCAAATAAGGCAGAGCTGGACGAAGGGGCAGAGTAATGGTCAGCGTGAAAGACTTAGGCTGTATTTGAATGCTCTTTTTTGCTTAAGAAGATTCTTAAGTAAGTGATATAACCCAGAAGTATCTAAGTGGCAGCCATGATAAGAGTGTGCAAATTCTCTAACTGCTAATGAAAGGTGCTTCAATGCTTCATTTCCTTCCTCCTTTAGCACAGAGTACACTGGACCATCCTTTACGAAAGGAAAGGAGATAATGCCGTCCCACATTTCCTTGTGGCAGCAACATTTAAAGCGAAGCACCATTCAGCTGTTCATGAAAACACTTCATGCCTATCTTGCATAAATTTAACAATTATTTTTATACAATTACACAAATTGGGATTCATGTGGATCAGCAGTTCTCAAACTTTTTCTGCCATCCTTCAGAAGCTGAAAAAGTTCACCTCCCTCCCCACAATTCTTTTTTAATCAATCATTAATAATAATTGGGGAACAACTTATAAAAAAGGATCCATGTTGAATTGCAGTGAAGTAAAGGTCAGTGTGACAGCATCAACAAACTCTTTTGTTTACTTTCCCTACATAAATCACATTCATTCAACTTTATTTCCAAATTTTTCCCATGGTCATCCATACCACACGTGCACAGGCTCTGTGTCCCCCCCACAGTATGAGAACCACTGATGTGAATTAATATCAGTGGGCAGGAGGGTAAGCATGAGCGACCATTCTCAATGTGACAACTATTTCATTTCACTTTTGTGACTGGTAGCCTATACCTAAACCTTAACCTTTGTAATGAAGTAATATTTTTCACTGGCTGGGTTGTCCACATTTATATAGTCTGAATGAAATGACGTCAAATTGCACAGGGCAAAGTATTTAAGATTATAGTAGTCTATCTTCAGAACATTGTAGTTTTACCACAGCAGACCCTCTTCAATAACCTCTACTGTTGCATAATTATGGAGCCTAGTGTAACTGTCAGTTTCTCATAGCACCACGGTTGTCTTTTTCTAAGTCCTTATGAATTCTCCTTCACATCTTTCTTTCATCACATTAGTTTTTCCATTGAGGTCAAGAGAAAGTGTTTAGGGAAAAGACCCAGGACAATTTTTTTGACGATTTGTCCAGGACATACTCAGGGTGGGGAGGAATAAAGGTGGTTGACTTAAAAGTCTGTGGTGATGGTCACAGAGAGGGACAGCAGAGAGCAGAAGACACAAAGCAGAGTGTACATGGGCCGTACCACTTTCTGTCTGGGTTTGGTCAGGTAGACCTCCATGTCCATGGGGTCCGGAGAGGAGTCCATCATCTCCTCCTCTTGTTTCTGCAGGCCTTCAGCCACTGCTTGGATGGCTTTAGTCCATTCTTCCCTGAGGGAGGCACAGGCAGCAGAAAGATTACATCAGCCCATTTACCATCATGCAAGCCCAGCAGCCCAATCATGTAATTGTCTTCTTATCAACAGGAAGGCAATTTGAAGTGTGAGTTCTGCCAATAGCCAGTGGACCTTGCGCGAGGGCATAACAATGATTGAATGTGTACGTTTGTGTGTGCTGCTACATGTTAGAAAAACAGAGCTGTTTAACTGCTTTCTAGCAACAGGGGCAAATTCTCTGCATGTAAATGATTTGTGTTTTACTGCTTTGTGAGCCGAGAGGTGTGTGCTTCTCGCTTGCCTCTCCTCGGGGGTCTCCACGTGGAAGGTGCGCTCGATGACAGTGGTCCACTGCAGGCAGCGGATGATAAATGTGTTGGGCTTGGGCCGTTCCGTCTTCATCAGCTGGCACTCTGACCACAGCCAGGGAGGGAGGGAGGGAGGGAGGGAGGGAGGGAAGGAGGGAGGGAGACAGCGAGAAGGGCCAGTGTATAGGGGAGCAGAGGGGAGAGACAGACCCACAGTTATAGCCATTTATCTTTATCGCCACCCTAACAGACACTGTCGGCCAATTTGGAAAAGAACAGGTGCACTTTGGTGGAGGAAAACAGCTCCGATCCGTAACTTGTCAGCGCCTTTAAAACTTAAAATTCGGCCCTAACCACTTGGCTATTGGACGACCCAATAGCCAAGTGGTTAGGGAACGTACCACGTGAGTGCTAATGCCCTGAGCAGCAAGTCCCCGGGATGATTCCCTGCTGGCTGGAATGTTTGCTGAATGTCATTCTCCTGCTCTTCCCCAACATTTCCTGTCTACCTCCATTATCACTTTCAAATAAAGGCATAAAAATGCCAAAAAACAATCTTGACAAACAAAATACAACTTACAGAAGTATTTTACTGTTGGGAAGATAGTCTTTTCATAAAGTTGTCTATGTAGTAGATACTTTTGATATTGGTTTTAAGTGACCAGAACAGTGACCAGTGAACAGAAAAAAGGGCTGTGAAATTTGCTTTTGCTCAAGAGGTAGAAAACCTACAACTGCCACAATGCACTGCACCACAGAGCAATAAACCCTTCTGCTGGTGGCCGACGTAAATCAAGCTTGGCCGTTTTGACACAGGAAACAATATGGCAGCCGGCTGGAAACAAACAACCTCAAATTACAGTCAAACAATTTTCCTAATATAGCACCTTTTACACTGCCAGATTTTTGGCGAATGTTGGGCCGTTTTGCCGGCAAGCTGCGAGTGTTTAGACACACAGAGTCGAATTGGTGAGTTGATCCGAGGTGCCCAATTTTCCGCCTCGTAGAGTAGTCATATTGGCGGAACCCTTTTAGTTTAAACAGACCAAGGCGGCCTTCAGTAATGGGAGGGTCTGTTGAAGACTTGTGGGAGGAGCTGTTGATGATGCCGCACGTGCGACCCACTGGTGGTGGAAAAACAGGAAACAGCTGATAGTAGGAATGAACGAGCAGCAAGTAGCAAGACGGAAACGCAAACCTGACAGACACTGTAAAGATGAGCAACTGGGGAGATAAAGAATTGCGCGCCCTCCTTGTCCTCGCAAACGAAGAGGCCATTAATTGTCAAGTGACGGGGACGGTGAAGAACGGGCCAACTTATGAGAAAATCGCAGAAGGACTGACCAGCCGCGGCTTCCCTCCCACGTCACTGTTTACGTCACACGCTGAGCCACACGTTTTGTTACTTGCTCACGCCCCCCATTGACCCGAAAAAGGCACATTCTGTATAAACAAAAGTAGGCAGGTGGCATTTTGCTGCACTCCCCGATTTTGCTTTTATACTGCCAATGCTGAAAGAAGACTGATTGGGCTTTCCTGCAAATTTGCACAATTCCTGTTTAAAAAGGGCTTATGTTTCTGAAAACATTTTAAGCGAGAAATAGGCACCGCAGTAACAGAATCTTGGTTTATATTTACTTAGCACTGCCTAGTTTTACAGTTTGATCAGAGCTTGAAAAAGAAACGCCATCCAGCGGATTCGAGTTGAGAGATGAGCAGGGAAATCTGGGTGCTGGTAAAATGTAGGGAAGTTTACCAAAGCTTCTTTAGACATATTACCCACATTGTTATGATACAAAGCTGGTTGAAAATTGGCAAAGTATCCCTTTAACATTTGGTAACATAGGGTCAGATAAAAATTGGAGTCTGTGTAGTATCACATAAAACCCTCAACTCACTAGCATTAATAAAGACATCAATAAATACAAATTCTAATATTAAATACAGTCAAGTATGTAATTCTACAATTGATCACTTGTTTTCCCCCAAAGATAAATAACGAGGAATGAAATCTTCAAAGTGTTCGTTTTTCTCAGACCAACATGTCAAAACCCAAATTTATTAAATCTACAGTGAACAGCTTAAGAGAGGCTGAAACCAGAAAATATTTGACGTGTACAAGTTTTACTTATTCTTATCATGGAGCTTTTAAAAAGCAAATCATCATCGCATCCTTTCCCTCTGTTTGCTCCATTCTCACACTTTTGCAGCAAATAGTTGTCTTGTAAGCAGTTTGCAAAACAATTACTCACAACAGTCTAATAACTGAATTTAGAAAGCAGAGATTTCCATCTGCACCTCCTTCACATTAACATCTGTTCCCAAATGAAACATGTCAGCAAATATGTCAGAACGTGACACAAAATGGCCTCTGTCTGATAGATGGAGGACAGGGGAGTGGACCACCACTGAGATCCAACATGGCTCCATCAGGCTGAATATGTAATCCAGCTGCAGCAGCCCCGTCAGCAGCAGCGCACCATGTGTCCTCTGTGGTGGGGTCGCAATGGTGACAAAAAGCAAAGCCACCGCTGATGGAGACAGAGCCTCAGAGCGGCGCCCAGATAAATACTTGAAATCAGGCGGCTAATAGCCACGATAACTCAAGAGTGTCGGAGAGGAAACATTTTGTTAAACAAACAGTATGCTGTCTAATTGCTGTGTTCAGTCATCTGCACAGCTTATCACAGCAACTTTCTCTGATGTGAAGATGGAGTGGGCTGGGCTGCTCTGGGCATTTTGTTGTTGTTGTGATTTTCTGTCACAGCATAAAAACCGAGAGTTTGGGGGGGAAACACACACAGAGAAGAAGAATGGCATCCGATGTATTAATGTCAAGAGCCAAACATCTTGCATGCACATTCAGTGACAGAGCTTGCTTTGCCCTGGAGCGGTGCCCCTATTGAACGAAACTTGCAGTGAAGCTGTTGCGATGACACTACAGCCAATTTGCTAATGTCTCTATTCATAATCATTTAGGATGACACACAATGATAAAGGGATACTTTGTTGTAATATAAGGGAGGACTCCCTTTCATACTTTTACCTCACATGCATTTGGGCATGCTTTTCTAAACAGTTTCTTCCTGTTAATGATTACTTTCCAGGGTGGATAGGAAAGACATGTAAAATCAAAACAAGTATGCGAACATATTTGTTACAACAATGCAAGTAAAAACAAGAAAGAAGCAAACAAAAAAAGGGGTAAAACAAGCTGCCAAGAAACAGAGGGGAAAAAATGCAGTGGTTTCTCTGAAGCAGATACTCACGTGCAACAGAGAAGTTATTTAAGGGGGTTTCCAGCTGGTCAACATCTTGCGGTCGCTCTTTGTAGCCAATGAATGTACCATCACTCTTCAGGAGAAAATACCTCGGCCTCCAGGTCTTGATGTATTCTCCTGATATGAGAAAGAGATTGAAAAGGACTGCTGAGTTACAGGAGATGAGATGAAAACAACTTAAAGCAATAGATATTTTCAGAGGGTTTCTGCTCACGCACAACCCCCTAAATGAAACATTCTCAAAATGCTGACCCACGCACAACCATTTTGTTTACATTGTGGTTTCATGATTAATGACAAAACAGTCCTTTCTCTCTCGGTTTTAATTCCCAGAGGTGCAACTCATTTCCTGCAATCTAATTACTATGCTGTTCACTAGTGCTCCCTAAAATGACCACCTTGTCACCGTCTTTCTTTTAGTGTAGGTCAGCTGCAGGACAAATGGTGGTTTTAGTAGGAGTCAGGACCCTTTCCCCCGCCCCGTCTGTCCTCTTTCCAGCAGTCACTTGCTATGGAGACTCTCAGGAAACATTCAAACTGTCCAAAAACTGTTCTATCCTCCTACTGTTTCCTCGAACTGGCAAGGTAGAGTTTAAGATCCAAGATGACAAACACTACCAGGAAGGAAAGAAATGCTCTCTTCCAAAAGAGTTATTGTCTACTTCAGACAAAACTCTTATTTACAGTTAATATTCTGTGTATTTAAAGATGCAGTGTGAGGGATATATAGGAATCTATTGGCAAAAATGGAATATATTTTTCATAACTGTGTGTAGTGTATAATCACTTGAAAATAAGAATTGTTGTTTATTCATTAGTTTAGAATGAGCCCTTCTAATCTATATAGGGAACAAGTCAGCCACGTTGCACCACCATGTTTCTCTAGATGCTCAGTGTGGACAAACCAAACACTGACTCTAGAGAGGGCATTTCATGTTTTTGCAGGACCTGAAGGCTACCATAGGTGGGACGGACGGCTTTCAGTTGGTTGGGATCTGCAACCTCACTGCTAGGTGCCACTAAATCCTACTGGTCTTTTACAAGAGTACTCCACCAGATAACATTGCACTTCTCGAACACTGTTACACTCAACATGAACAGTTTAAAACAAAAACTATCAAAATCAAAGCAGCAGAACCAGAGATTGTTGTTTTATTCTACACATTCTTCTTCCTTGTCAAAATTAAAGCTATTCAATGAAGGCTGGGAAACGCTCTTTGACTTAGAACTTTTTGGGTATGTTCGAATGGATGGCGGCCGATATACAATAGAACGTTTGCATACAGAAAGCATTTGTTTCAGGTCTATTATTAAACACGTTTTCAGTAATTGCAGAATTGTAATTGTCACCCATATCTTTTAAATATATACCAAACCAAGGCAGACTGTGGACGCATCAGTGAAACAAATCAATCATCCTCATGTTCTATGATAGTGCGCCAACTATTGAGCTTCTTGGCAACTGCAGGCCAAATTTTTCCGCACGTGTTACACCCTAATGATAAGACACAATATGATGCTGTGACTTCTCCTCTTTTTAACCATCTTGGTCAAAAATGGTAGTTAAAGATTTCCGCACACTTCCATATATGCAGTGTTTCACCCTATTGCTGAGCTTTCGGTCTATTTGACCTTCATCAGAACAAACATCTGATGAATGTATGCTCTGATGGACGTCAAATAGACTGAAAGCTCAGCAATAAAGTGAAACACTGCATAGGTGTAAGTGTGCGGAAATCTTTTTCTACCACTTTGGACTTATTGATGTTTCCAGCACCTTGCCAAGACCAAGCTGGGTGGAGCGGTGGTTGTTCTGCAACCATATTGGTCAAAACAGGGCACCAACATTAACCACAATGCAACTTGACCGTCAACAGTTCGATTGGAGATTTGCCTGTGTTATACTGGTAGTCGGGTGGGAATCACCAAAGGCTCCACAATACGATATTATCACCATACTTAAGGCACATTACAATATTACTGCGATTTTAAATGTGTTGCAATATGCTGAGTATTGCGATAAAATATATTGCAATATATCGTGATTTATTTCTTTTTTTGAACTGCAAATTTTGTCCCGAAAGGAAAACTTTGTCAACATCAGTTTTATCTAATTAGATAAAGTTTTCAGTCTGTTCATCTAATTTCAATGATTTTTATTGCAGCAAAATGTATCTAGTGGACTCTTATTTGCAATCTAAATAACTGATAGAATTTAAAAAAAAAATCAAAACTTGGTGTCCATTTGACAATAAGATATTGCCATACAAAAATATCACAGGACTATGCTGTATTGATTTTTCCCCCACCGGTCATTAGTAGCAGGTAATGTGGCCTCAATCTGCTATTTTTTATGATTTGATGTATCTGACATTATTAAACAAATACATACAAGGTCATACATACATTGCACCAAATTCATATCAACTTAAAATGCAGAGGATAACACAGTAAAGTTAAATTAATAACTTTTTCTATTGTGGTCCTTGCTTCAAGAAGATGAGGAGCAGCCTAAAGAGCTCACTTCTTTACATCTTCATACACCCAGGGTTTTTATATTATCAAACTTTTCAAACTTTTTTTTGGCCCTAACTAACCTTGCTTCATTTTCAAATTACATCAACTGAGGCAATTTATTAACTTTTGTACAGCTATCTCTGAAGCCACAAATATGTAGTAGTGCTCCCTAGGACCTGTAAAAAGGCATCAAAGCATTGGCATCTATATTTTAGGTTACTGTTTTATGAACCGCGGCCGCTCTTCTGTCTCTTCCCTATCAATCATTTTCTCACACCAGCCTCGTGTTTGCCAAAACCTCAATTTGATTTTCAAATAAAACTTTCCACAATTCCAATTTTCTGGACAACACCCATAACCTCAAGCCATGCGTGTGCATCCCATTCACTTAGACACACCAGCGTCGCACAAATGAATCTCTCGTAGGCAGACAAAACTCAATTTATTCCGGTGATGCTTCAGGAAATGTCGCGCCAGATGTTGTGCAGACGGGGAAAAAAATAGCTTACATACCATAACAAGGCAGTGGCACACAGTGGAGAGGGACTTGAATATTTATACAGGAAAAGTGTAATTTATTTTTAATTACGGAGCCGCATATTAACCCCATGCAGAGCTGTAGCAAGCTGTCCTTAATTGCCCCATTTCCGCTAACACAGAAGTGTGGCGTGTGTGTGTGAGAGAGGGGGTGTGTGTGTCTGTAAGGGAGAGGTAGAAGATCTGTCAATATGAGCTTCTGTTACTCTCCTTCAAACGCACGCTTATGAAACTGATATCAGATCATGCCTGAGACATCACAGACCAAACAACAGCTAGTGATGTCTCGTCTGTTTAGTGTACGTCCTAAAATATTTAAGGAGAGGACAAGAATTTGCAACACTGCCTGAATGTAACTTTAAGATTTGTCACTTTTGTCACCTCAAAATTATGAACTTCCTCTTCCTGCTTCTTATATAAATTTTTTTTGGAGAACGTGATGACATGAGCAGCAAAGTCATACGGGAGATTTTCCATTTGGCTTTTTTTCTGTCAACATTTAAGGTGGAGAGGAAAGGAAAAGGACACTTCAGTTGACCATATGCAGCTGGATGAAGCCTTGTACGGCTGAACCGAATATCATTTTTCTTTTTAAATTTTTTTTTTTTTAACATTCAAAGCTTCTATTGAAGTTTTCAAATGAAGCTTTGAATGTCTTTTGTAATATTTGACATCATCATCACCCCCCCAAAAAATGAAATAAAATTCTCAAACAAAATCCTCAATTTGAAAAAAATCATTCATCAAATAAAATGAGTTAGTCTTTTTATTAAATCAACTTTCTTAATGAATAAATGGAATTTAAGGTGCTGCTAGACCACCCTATTAATACGGGTGCATGCCTTCTTTTGTGTGAGATAAGCAAAGTTTTTTGACAGCAGGGAAAAATGAATTTTGGAAATAATTGCATCTTTTTTTTCCCAATAAATTTGGACTTTCAACACTCTGGAGTTATTGGAAATATTTGGATAATACAAGGCGATCACAAATCCTACGCAGCTGCCACTGGAATGTAGAATAATTCCGATATAATATAATATAATTATGGCCAAATCTTTTTCTGCAACTGTGCAGAGAAGGTTTAAACAGAATGAAAAGACTTGCAAAGAAAAAAAAAAGCTGTACAGCATTCACATGTTAATTTAGAATTTGAATGTCCACATTATGAATGAAGCTTCAAACTATTCGGTACAGCCTTACGCTGGCTGTCTGTACATCGCCTTCCAGCAGAGCATCACACCGTCCACCCCAAAGCAAACATCCAAGTGTAAAAACACCTGATTTACAGCGACTGGCAAGGTGGTGGCACCAATCACCACCACAGAGGAAACATCTGCCCCGGAGCACAACATACTTTAGTCCTTAATCCACAGCAGATGTCTAATATGTTATTACATTTTTCATCATGGCACAGGAGGAGATTTTTCATCTGGTTTTCTGCAGAGTAAGTGTTTTCACACCAAACGTAGCTCATTTAGAAATTAGCTAACTGTAGACTTTGTCAGCCGTCAGATTGCTGTGCTCCCACCTTCCGACAAAGTCACTTGTATTGGTTGTGCGGTCCTAATTAAAACACAAACCGGCAGGAATCCGATTGGTGGATTTACCTCATGTCTGTTTCAATGCAAGAAAATTACTGTGATGAGTCGTTTGTCTGTTTTAAACAAGTCCCACCAATCTACATTCACATCAGTCACCTACATGTGCACACTAGCCTCCAGGGAATCCACATGCACAGCGTTATTTATCACAGGCCTTCAGGAGTACCAGACTTCCTTACTTCAGCATAAAATCTAAATAATCAAAGCACAGAAAAGGTGTCGTTTAAGAGTACATGTAGCCATACAAGTATCAGCTGTTACTGTTCAACACAGAAAATAAGTTGCCCAAATCTTTCACACCGCGGCCAGAAAGTCTCCTGAGCCTTGCGTACCGATCCTTGCTTTCCTCAGCTGGGCCCCAGCTGGTGCCTCGTTCTGTGGTCAGGTTTTGGCTGACCCATATCCCCCAGCTATAGTCCATGCCAGCCCACAGTGAGGACAGTATGTGCACAATGCAGAGAGAGCATAATGAGCCCCCTACCTGACACCATGACACCAGATGAAGGTACATGCTTGTCTCTTCGGTGGAGACTAAAAGTTCTGCTTTGGCACCAGGAACGCAGCAAATCACTTCCAGACTGAGTGAAGACCTTCCATACATCATAGCGTTCAGATCCTAATGCTCAGAGACAGGTGTTTATGTGTACGCATGTATGTGCTTGTGTGTAAATACGTTTGTGTGTGTGTACACACTGCCCTGTGAGCAGTGAGAGGTATTTGTGTGTTAACAGATTAGAGCAACATCCAGTTTGGAAGGCTCCGAGCTTTTTCTGCCAGCTCCACTGACGCACAGCACCCACCAGAAGAAGCATGGGTGGTCATACGTGATGCAGCAGCGCATGGCACAGTGTGTGTCAGCTTGACATTCCCCCGCACTGAGGTGGCCTTGGTCACATGGATGTCGGGAAGATGACAATGCCAGCTCACCGTTCTCAGACGCCAGGCACTTCAAACAACTGTCACTTTCTTGAATTATACAGCTGTATTAAGGACGTTATGTCAAGTCTGCATGGTCACTGGGGCGAGGCCACACAAAACACACGAAGGGGTAAACAAGCTCACGAAGGAATGTGACACCCAAGGTCTAAACACTTCCTGAGATTAATGAAACAGCTACTGTGACAGTGTAACTGCAAAAACTGGAAAAAGGGACAGTTCACCCCAAAATCAAAACAGAGTGTTGGAGATGTTGGCCATAGAGATGTCTGCCTTCTCTTGAATATCATTGAACTCTGTGGAACTTGGCTTAAGGTGCCAAAAAATACATTTGAAAAACTTGACAGCAATGTCACTTCTTAGAAATCTTGTTAGTACAGATAATTCACAGACATTATTGTGAGCAGTTTCATGTAGGAACTATTTTATTTTTACCAAACTCAATGTCACTTCTTAGAAATCTTGTTAGTACAGATAATTCACAGACATTATTGTGAGCAGTTTCATGTAGGAACTATTTTATTTTTACCAAACTACACCCACCAACCGCACAGAAGGAAGTGTGCTTCACTGATGGACGTGAGGTTCGTGTTTGTGACAGTGCAAGATGAAAACATCAATGACATGCTCATCAGCTGAGCTGTAACCAGTTTGGGTTGTATGGTGAAGTATAACACAGTAGTAGTTACTTTTCAAAAGAGTAATGCATTACTTTGCTTAAATTACTCCCTGTAGGAAGTAATTTGTTACACTACTTGTTACATCTCTTTTGCATTATTCAACAACATAGCCTGAGATGCACTGCAAGACTTACATATGCCCACATATCAGCACAAATAAGAATCAGGAGAATCAAGATGGCAGTTGGCTATAACTGCCTCAAAATAAAATTATATCAAAAAATAAAAGGTTTGGCTCTTCTAAGACTGCATAGTACAAATCTTAATTGCAACAAAATAATATATCAATAGGCCTAAATAAAACAAGAGACTAGCCTTCCTAACAATAAAAGATGAGAGTCTTAAAAGGAAAAGAACACAATTAAATGATGTATTAAGGGTAATCAAAGGGACAAACACACTCCAACAAGCTCACCTGAGTCGCTCGGTCACCAAAACAATAGCTTTAGAGTAGACGAGTCAATTTGACGTGTTCAACACTAAAACAGTGGTTATACTTCATGAGGAGGTGATCGACAAATTGTTTTTCCTAGAAGAGCATCTCCACAGGCGCACTGGACAGCGTGCAGGTTTGATTATTTTTTTCTATCCACCCATTAAGCATATAATTGAAGAACTTGTGTAACGCTATAAAGGATGTAGGACAAAGGACTGTTTGATTAGTAACTGTAGTGTGATTACTAAATTTAGAACAGTACTGGTTACATTACTGCGTTACTGGCAAATATAATGTGATAACAGCATATTAAAGCCAAATCTGCCTGTAACCTTAGCTAGCTCAGTAGTGGTGAATGAGCTAGCAGTAACTGCACACTTCCTTCTGCGCAGTGATCCGCTTGGCTGCTGTAGTTCATCAGGAAGACAAAAGTTCCTTCATGAAACTTCTCAGAACAAGGTCTGTGGATTATCTTGTGTAAGCGGGTCATGATTTCTGGAAAGAGACTTTTCTGTTGAATTTTTCTTATGTATTTATTGAAGTACCACAGGCCAAGTGCCACCTAGTTCTGTTATGTGCAAGAAAAGCCGGACAACTCTATAGACGACATCTCAAACACTTGGCAACTCAAACCAAAGCAATCTAGCAGTGTTTTCACTGATGCTGGAATTTGTAACATCTATGCAATACCTTGAAAAATAAAAATATTTGACACCATTTTTGATACCACAGGGAAAACCTGACATTTAAATATAAATATAACACAGCTATAACATGACAACGACGACTTTTCTTTTCTTGGTGAGTAGCAGAGAAAAGCTGAATGACTGTAATAAGCATTAACAATAATGTCACACATTCTGAAAGTAATAAAGTTCAAGTAAAAAACAAAACAAAATTGTGCTGCAGAAGCCTCTATGCAACCAGAGTGAAGGTGACAAGTGACAAGAAGACAGCACTGCGCGTGAATGAGAGGAGGGGGGCTATGGGGGCACTGCAGCTGTGTGTGTGTCAACTCCCTGTCGAGAAAGTACAATTGATACTGCAGAAAATGAGCATTAACAGTTTCAAATGTTCAGAGTCAATATGTATTAATAAACTCTACAATTTATTCAGGACTGATAAATAGCACCACAGGTAGAGGAAAAATATGCATATTTGATTTTGAAGTGAACTGTCCCTTTAAATCACAGTTCCCACAGGTGAATGTAAAAAAGCAAAATTGTTTGTGTGAGTCTTTTGTCATCGTTTTCTACACTGACACACATCTTTCACAAAGACTGTCACAGAGATGCGGCACCAAAAAAAAAAAAAAAAAGAAGCTACTCCACATCTGCAATGCACATCCTTCACTTGCATCTGCTCTTTCTAGACAGGAGGACACTGCAACTTCCTCGTCTGAGACCACAAACCAGGTCACATGACAACAGTGGAAGCAGCTACATCCGGTTGTCTGTGTGTGTGTCTCCACCACTCTGCAGTGCAACCCCCCGCAAACAGTCTGCACTCAGAGAATAGACAACAAAGATGACCCTTGTCAGCTTCCTATTTACACCCATTTCCCCTTCTACTTTTATTCAGTTCTACTTTCCATACTGGGGCCTTTTTTTCAGCACTGACACAACAAGAAAGTGAAACTAACAGCTGTTGGGAGAGTAAATGTGGAACAGCATTAAATTATATTACACCTGTGATGTAGACCAGCAAATAAATCAACACTAATCACTATTAACTAACTAAATATTATCCCTGCCCTCGATATTTTATACAACTTGACTTCAATGCTTTGCAGAGTAGACCTCAAATACATCCTGTGTACAGACCGCTGACAAAAGACAATGGGGCTCATAACAACACAGGAGAGCCTTCTGCTTTTAACTCAGTTCATCAACACTGATGTAAACTAAAACCCGTTTGATGTCAACGTGTTCTCCAAAAACAGGAAACTGGCCAACAGACAGACCGACCACAACCTAGATAAGATAAAACCCCCCTCAAGTGTCAGGTCTGCCTGTAACTGCCGAGACACACAGACACACTTTGCTGCGAGGAAATCCTTCTAACGATCTGCGTCCCAGAATCAAAGCATTTCTAATAAAAGTCAAGTGTGACAGCAGACATGTGGCTGAACTCAAGCAAATTAGGGGAAGGATTTGACACCAGATGAGAGATGAGAGAACTAGAGGGGATGAGAAAGCTACGCAGTGTGCAAAGAGTTGTGCTGAGCGGAGTGGTAGTGAGACAGATCACTACATATGTTCCCCACATATGTAGGACTGTGAGTGGGGGTGTGAGCTCAACTGAAGTGTGTATGAGCCATGCGTACTGTGTATGTGTGTGTGTGTGCATGTGTGTGCATGGGAGGAGCTGTCAGGGCCTGATAGAGTGTCTTTACATGACAAGCAGCTGCTGAGGTCTGGGATGCGCGCTGGGCAAAGTGGAAAATAATGAACGGAGAACCGCTGCCAAACACAACAGAATTCATCTTTATTTGCCAACTGCTGCATGGCCCTGTGTGTGGACAGCTCCAGCCTGCCACCGCCACGCCCTCTATTCCCCAAACACACACACAATAAGGTAGGGCCACAGCTGTACATGCTGGAGCGTCATCTTGTTTGTTATGCATGTATGTAACAAATCTTAAGCACTGTGTGTCTCTGCATACTATTTTTTGATATCAGAAGATGTACCCTGACAGAGTTAGCCTTAACACAAGGTCAAACTTTATCAAGCCCATCTTTTAAACCTAAATCAAAGCGAATCTCTCTTTTCCAGATGCTGATATGATCACAAGACTCTGCAACTTCACAAATCTTAGGGTTTCACCTCCTCAAGGCCTCAAATAAAGCAACCAAAGAGATTAAAATTTAAATTCATGTTTTCTTTTGGCTCTGAGGCTATTTGCAAGTTAACTTGGCTTATGAGGCCCTAACAGAAAGGGCTGGCCAGGCAGGCTCATTGAGGGGTCAATAAATAAAAGGAAAAATATGGAAGGCTTTCAACAGAAGGGGGAGAGCGAGAGTGACAGAGGTTAGTGGCTGTTTCCGAGGAGCGTCCTGTTCTGTCCGTCTCTACGTGACAACGACAGGAATGTTGAGGTCCCAGCTGCTGTGGCTTGTTGGCTTTTAATAAGACACATCATGCAGCATTCATTGTGCAGCCCCCAAAAGGAGAGGCCACAGTGTCCTAACAATGTGTCCAAACTAACAGCTCTGTTGCACGTCATCCCCTGTTCTATTCTCTTTCTTTCTACTTTGAAGGATTTTAATAAAATTCCAAGCACAATAATTCAAACAGAGAGAGGCCCACCTTAGTCATCTGGCACTAGATAAACTATGCACACACACACACTCACACGACATGTGGCTGAATGTAAGCACACACACACAGTGAGAGGAACCAAGAGAGGGTCAGACAAAATGCGCCTCTCAGTGCCCACACCCAGTGGTTGGACTTCCTGAGGGGGCTGCTGTTGGGTTTTGTCCCCGTCTGGCCATTCATGGCTTGGGGATGGGAGGAAGGGAGCCAGTGGTAACTGCATGAACTGTGCATGTGTATGTGTTTGAGTGGTGAGAATCGGATGAGAAGGGGGGGTAGGCGGAGGTTGAGGATTAGGGAATTAGAACTCCAAAGCGAGGGAGGAGGGGGGAGCGGGCTGCGCCTTTTGTTGGTTTTTCCTCAGCCGCCCCCGCCATCCCTTCGGCCCTTTTCTGCCGGGGTTCTGCCTGTAGGCTGCAGCTGCGGCCTGCCACCCTGTGCCCTGCATCTCAATGAGCCACGGGCCGCCCGCTCCAGAGGAGAGGGGGCTCCCTGATGCTGGGGTCACCACTGAGCCCCAGCAACCACAAACTCCGCCCCACACCAGCCGCTGCTCTGAGCCGCACAGCTCTGAGCTGGGCTTCTCGTGCTGCCCGGGCACCCGTCTGCCCATTTGCCCCTCTTGCTGTGACCATATAAGGCAGCACCAGGCTCACATGCCATCCTAAACTGTCCAGGAGTTTGGGCTCTTACATTTTCCCCCCTTTTTCTTTATGTCTTCCTGACATCCCCCTCCTCTGCAAACCTCTTTTGTTCGCCCCTCTCTCTCCCATGCAGCTGGATGGGGGACTCCATTGCCAGGGCTTTGGCAGCAGCACCAACAGGTTGCGGGGAAGGGCCACCCTGGCCTCCAATGTAGCCCTCTCTGTCTCGTCCCCTTATCCCTCTCTCTTTCTCTCTGTCACTGCGGTTGCCGCTGCTACCCCAACAGGAAAAAAAAGCAAGGGGGATGGTGGTGGTGGTGGGGGGGTGTGGGGGGGGGGGGGGGTGCGATGGAGGCTGCCCCTCTTTCTACGCTCGTAAGAAAGCCCTCACTTCTTCTCCGTGGTGAGTGACACCTGCTGATTACCATAGAGACACTGTGGGAAGTTCCCCCCTGCCACACTGGGGCTGAGATTTGCCCCCTCTCCCTGGGTAAACAAGCAGTCCATGGATTAGTTAACTGGGTTACTGCATGGCAAACAAATAAACACACATTATTTCAAGCAAATTAGTGCCAATGAACTCTCAATGACCAGTGTAAGATCAAACACCCTCAAACAAGGGATCAGAGGATCTAGTTTTTCTGACAGGTCATCTCCAGCTGTGGAAAACTGTCAAGTCCAACTTCCTTCTCATAGTATGATGAACCTTCCTATATGGCCTCTGAATAACTTGTAAGATATATTCTGAGTAACACAATAAGCTGATGTGGAGAATATGTGGACATATTAGAGCATACAGTCAACTCTTAGTCTGCAGACAGCTGAGCATCCCCTTTATCTCTCTGTCTCCCCTACCCTCCCTAAACTGGAGAGAGGTGCCAGTGATGTGATTGATGTTGGAGACTGGGAGCTTTTCGCTGGTCCATAGCCGCTTCCGCCATGGGTCTGAGTTGTCAGCAGGGTCATTATCCTAGCAACAGGATGGTGGGGCTGTGGGTGAGGAGTGTGCGCTGGAAGTGGGAGTGTGGGGGGGGGGGCAAGAGNAAGGGGGGGGGGGGGGGGGGGGCAAGAGTGAGTGAGCTGGTGGGGTGGACAGAGGCAGAGAGAAAAGAGGGGAGTTAATAGCAACCAGAAGAGGAGGAAGAATGTGGGAGTAAGGAAGAGAACAAGAGGAAGGACACTTAGAAGGAAAGCGAGGAAACAACAGAGACAAAAAGGGGAAGAGAGTAACAGAGACGGAGTACGCTGTTGAGCACCACAGTTGTGGCGAGCAGGCGGACTCTGCACAGCAAAGTAAGCACGCAGCAGGCTTGCCGTGAGAGGAGGCAAGCGGTGGAGGTGCCACCTCCCTCAGCCTCCTGGTTCCCCCCACCATGCCAGCCAGCCTGTCTGCCGACAGCTGCACCCCAGTAATTTACTTCTCTCCACCACATTTAGCAGGAAGACTGCTTCCCATTACCCAGAGCAGGGGGTCCGCATTGGCGGCCAGACACCCGGCCAGTGCGCTGGCTTCCCGGTGTGACACCCTCTGCTGCTGGACTCTGCCTACAGGGACCCCATTCCTAGATCAGCCTGGCACTTCAACTTCAACTGCTGGTGATCAGCTGGGTAGTGTCTGAATATTAAATCACCAAAGTGGGAGTTTTCTGTTGCACAGTTGTGTGAGAAAAAAATTACAAAGAAATGCTTTCTACGTCTTCTTTGTTGTTATATATCTAGTTTCAGTCACACCACTAAATTACCTGTCATCTCAGAATTATTACTCACCGCTCTCGCCTAACAAAATCCCTTTATCTCTCAGCATCTATGGTTTGTTTTGCACACACATTGACCTTTCACAATTGTTCAATGGTTAAAAAAAACCCCAGACTGACCTTTCTGTTCCTAATTCCGAAGAAAAATGTGTGAATCATACATCTGCAAGGAACATTAAATATATTTTTCACCAAGTTTATATCTTTTTATAACATCTTGTAAAGTGTGTTTCAATTGAGAATTGCTGTATAAATGCTCAAAATCATTCCTCTGCTATAATCTGCAAATGCTGATTAAACCTTGGCTGAACAGTTGTATTACAGAAATCTTTCTTTAGTTTGTATTTCACAACAAATGAAGACAGATTTGATTATGTATTTAACATTACAACTGTCTATATAATGCAATCACATTACTAAAATTATGTAGCAAAACACTGAGTAACTTTGTTTATGATTAAAGTAACTTTATTACCGTCACATATCATCCACAAGCTCCCACATAAAAAGCATTTTGGGATCCACTTAAAAAGAATTTAGTACGTTTATGGCACTCGAGACGTGTGTTTGTTTTGCATAAAAGCCTCTCAACATAGGTGAAAATATCAGCAAATTGGATGAGCTATTGCTCCAGCTCTGCAGTACATAATGTGTGTGTTTGTGTGTGTGCTGCAGCAGCAGTGTGTGGCCCATGACAGCCATAATGAGGGGATGTGTAGGAGCCTGGGCGAGCCCAGCAGCAGAGCTGGCAGCAAGTCAAAGTCCTGAGACAGTCAGCATTGCAGCATCATGAGACATTCTTAATCAGGTGGGCCTGCTCCTTTGAAGAGCATTTAACTGTGCAGGAAACACCACATTGCTTTTCTGAGATCACTAACACAAAGAGAGAGAGCTAAAACAAATGTGGAAAATGCTGGCTGAATTGTTGGACGCCTGTTCACCAGATGCACGAGGCGCAGATATTCAAAAGATGAAAAAATGTTTCATCTACACTGACTACAATGTCTGGTGTTTCAAAAAACTAATGCACGCTCTCCTCCTCTCTCTCCCCCGCTTTCATTCCCACTCTGTGTCTCATGCACTTTCCTGGACCACCAACAAGGTCTCGCTTGGAGGAGCAGCTCATGGGTGTCCTTCAGCCGCATGACCAGCAAAGGAGCCAATCAGCTGATGAGCTCCAAACCAAACCGCGAGAGGGTCTCTGTGGCATGTCGCACACAACATCCATCCGCTCTCCTGAGGCCGCCTGGGTCACTGAGCAATGTTCTGGGAACATCACAAAGACGCTGCTCAACTTCTGTCTCTCTCTCTGTGCCTGCCCCTTTATGTTTCCCTCGCTATCTCTACTGGTGTGCCCCTCTGCCTTTCCTCCCACTCTCTCCCCACCCCTCCTCTCATGAGCCGGAGCCAGCTGAGCGTGCTACCCAAATCCAACAGTTGTTGCGGCCTTCGTTAGCCTAACGAAGGGGCCGGCTCTTTATACTTGTCAGGGAGCAAATGAGTCAAACAAACAAGGGCCAGGGAAGAGGGGAGGACAAGCGAGCGCTGTTCTGTTGAGCTTCACTGGGTTCTTGGCCGCAGCACTTCCCTGGAAACTAGGGAACCCACAATCTGCCTCTTTGATGTCTGATGATGCTCTGGCTTTGATGGAAACTTTGGAAAAACACACTTGCAAAAAGAAATAACATGCTGCTCGGTCTCTGTGGCCACTAGAGGCCGTAGGCACATTCAAAGTGTGTGGGTGCACTCTGTGAAGGATCTAAAAGGGAAGTACCATTTGGGGACGCATAACAACTGGTTATGATAGTAACAACAAAGTTACAGTGTTTTTGCAAGCCTGTACTTGCGATGCGGTCTGTGCATAAGGGCACTGGGTAATGTCCTGCTGGCAGTGTAACTTCTGAATAAATATGCTTCACACTGTCCATACACTCACTCACACATTTGCATATGCATGTCCAGACGTAAGTACACACTACGCCCGTCCTACTCGGCTGCTTTGTCTTGCATTCCAAAACTGTCCTTCCAAAACAGACGACCAAGATAACAGTCACAACAACACGTCCCGGGCAGCGTCCACAATCCAGACACATTACTGCAGCGCAAGGCTTAAGGAGAAAGTATGAAGGTGTGTCCTTCAGAATGAGATCATTTCACTGAGCGCAGCAGCCTGTCTGGAACAAATGTACAGAGCACTCCAAGGCTGAGAATCTGCTGCTCTAATGACAGATTAGCTCTACTGGGGGGTTTACAGGGAACTGAGGCACAATTGCAGCTTGCTCTACTTTCATCCAGGAGTCTCCACACAGTTTACACGTGCATGCCGAACATGACTAATCAGACAGGAATCAACAAGTGAGAGTGAGTGACGTGGATGTGTTCAGATGACCTGCCAGAGCTGCTGTGCTCTGTGCCATGTGACTAGGCCACCATGAAATCCGTTCATCATGTTAGCACCATTAAAGGGACATTACTGGAGGAAATGGCCGCACTTTAACTCTACCTGCTTTTGTTAAGTCCAGTGCGAATTTGGTGCTGGACCACGTTCACGGAACACACACAAAATGTTGATGGAAATATGGAGGGCTATCTTTTGTAAAACATTAAATTGGTGTTTTGAGTGCACACATGGGAGTAATGAGCATGCTGAACGCACTTGGAAGCGGTATAAGCCATTTATTATTACGCCCACATGGAGATGTGAGTCACTTGGGTGGCGCCACCACACACAAAAAAAAGCTCCACTCAAGGTGCAACACGGGATGATAGTGGTTGAGTGGGGGCTGCATGGCTGAGGTGATGGACAGCAAGACAGGGCTACTGCAGGTTCACCTTCTGTGCGGTGGCTCTGGGGCAACGACTGCATGACAGTGACGCGACACGAAAAGCCTTCCTGTCAAGGAGGCAGGTGGACGCCCTCCAATCAAAACACAGAGGCTCTGGGTGACATTTCACAGGGCACAGCTGCTGGGCTGCGACAGCATGCCAACTCACTATTCCTGAAGGGTGTTTGTTTAGTGTGTGTATGTGTGTGTGTGTGCAACAACTAGAAGGGTGTCACTGCTGTAACTGTGTGTGTGTGTGTGTATGAGTACACTGCGGCCACACAACCTGACTGTTTTTCTACCAGTCACTATTTGACTAATCTTATAGTTATATTTTACTGGCTCTCTGTCAGAATCTTCCGGCCTTATCAGCACTGCCGAAGGAGTGGAGAAATTGACCTGTGCCAGTTTTGCAGCACATATAATATACAGAGAAAGAAACAAACACCAGAAATAACTGAGTACACAAATTCACCGGTTGAATGACACTTCAGCCCAAATATTTGATTGTCATGCCTAACTTAAATAATTCTGCATGTTCACTTCCAAAGAAAGGATGTTCCTGTTCTTGTTTTTTGCCTAAAGAGAGACACAACAACACACTTTGCCCCTACAGCCTCTCGGAAATCTAATCAATTACATAAATTTGATTTAATGATTTTTATGAAGAACTGTAGAAAATCTAAGATTGTGGTTTAGATAAAACTTAACATTTTCTTTTAACTATTTCCAAACTTTACAGAGTTGTCTCTACTAAACAGAAGCTCTCCAAATGAAACCTTAATAGCACCCAAACGGTTTATCCTCTCACTCACTGAAAGGACCAGGGCGTGTCTGCCTGAGACCAACTGAGCCGGACCAGGCTGACCCTTTCCTAAAACAGCAGTCCGTTATGCTCTTAGCCCAAGCCTTGAGGAGGGGGGAGCGTGGGCTAACGCGCCACAGCGGCACACTGTTCCCCCCCAAGAGTCCCAGGAACTCTCCTAGTGACCTGCTCCCATCACCTTATCCCCTTAGTCAGAGTCTTGGTTTCCCCTTTTCCAGTAAAAAGCCTGGTTCCTTGGCACAGGGCCTGGGAGCCTTCAGTGGTTTTGGAGAAGTTCCTTATCCTATTTTGCCCCCGGTGGCGGTGGAGGCGGCGGTAGCGGAGTGGGCTCCGTGAGGCAGCCGCAGTTTGAAGGCAGAGTTAGTATGCACACATAAAGCTGCTCAAAGCCAGCAGGTATGTGAGGAATGCCTCTTCGTCCAAACAACAGGACTCACGCCCGACACAGAGCCATGCCACGCCGCACAGCACTGTCAGAGCAGCTAAATGGGGCCCGCTGGGGACTCTGGATGGCTCTGTACATTAGATCTGGCATACAGCTGGTTTACATACAATTACCCCGTGATCATTCACCTTGCACGTCATTTATGCAGCATTTAGAAAATTAACTGTTGATAGCATACTACAGCAAACTGCAATGCAGATTTGTGAAATATCTGAACAAATATCTGAGTAAAAATATACATTTTTAAACGTACAAAATTGATGCCCCAAAACACAAATTACTTAATGAGTACATGAAAACTGCCATGTGCATAGACTCCAAGAAACCAAGTACTTGTTTTGCATTTTAGATGCATTTCCATGTATCAACAAGGGATTTTTAAATATTTGCATAACTAACATATTTCAGGGTCTTTGCATATTTTGTGTTCTTTGCCTGCTTGGTTAACAGACAAATTTGCACAGTTAGTAAATGAGTTCATCATAAGTATGTTACATCTTAACTGAATTGTGAAAAAATCCAAACAAACAAACAAACCATCGCACATAAATAACGAGGTGCATACAGTGATTATCTTATTTGACTTTGGTTTCAAGCACAATTGCTGCAGTTACATTTGAAACAATCAGAAATCAGAAACTCTACACAACTGATATTAAATCAAACTTTATCTGTGCATTTACCTCTTTTATGCAGCCACCCCTCCTTGACAATCACCACATTGGTCATGTTGGTGGGCAGGGTGGAGGATCCAGGTTTCCCACAGGGAGAGACACAGCTTTGTTTCCCAAGTTTCCTTCACTCAGCTCTGTGCAGGAGCCTGGAGACGAGGTCCCGGGGTTTACAGCTGCCTTCTCAATGGTGGTTACCTATTAGTTGAAGAAGAGTAAAAATTAGCCCCATATTGAGGTGAGAGATTTTTTCCACTTGTCTGAATATTAACCCTCGGGTCAACACAGTCGAGGAGAGGCGGTTGAACTGAGAGAATCCAAGTGTTTTATGGCCCAGTCAGCGGAGGATATGCTGAAACCACAGTGTAGTCCCTTTCACATGTGGAACCTGCAACACTGCAAGGTTCAAATATCTGTGTAAGGCCGTGGTTTTTGGCATCCACAATGAAGTCTCCCCCCTGTTGGAAAATTCCATACAGTTCACACAATACCATTCCTGATAGTTTTTTCTACTCACAAGCAGAACAGCAGTGAATTAGAAAATAACGACATTAAAAATTCTCACACAGGCTACCTGAATAAAGGATTTGGAAACTTATTTTGAAGTTGCACGGGCTGTTCATCTGGATGATTTAGCCAACGATATGTTCTGGATCCTGTGTAATCTTGTGTGCCTGTGATTGTTACGTAACTTTATTCATTTTGCTGGATTTTT
Source organism: Epinephelus moara (assembly GCF_006386435.1). Lineage (NCBI taxonomy): Eukaryota > Metazoa > Chordata > Actinopteri > Perciformes > Serranidae > Epinephelus > Epinephelus moara. The sequence continues at coordinate 24,124,195 of NC_065519.1, read as the reverse complement.
ATTCTAAACGGGTCAATGTTTTTGTTTGTGCTAAGCATACTGTAGGTTGTGAATTTCGAAGGAGGGTGGCAGGGATTATTATCCCACTTGCAGATTTGCATTTTGGCTAAAACTTGGACTGGACTGGATGACGGACTTAAAGGGCCTCGAACTGAAATGGTTTTCCAATCACTCCTCAGGTGCTCCATTGCCTACCAAAGTGAAGTTTAACATAAACGGTAATGTGCCTGATAACCAGTTCTTTGAAAAAATATTAGACATTGGTCACTGAATTTACTAGATCATACATTTCTGGTCATTTTGAATCGTTACAGAAAAGAACTAGAAAACTTATAGGACTATAGCGAGTAGTTCAAAGCTTCATTCATGAGGCTGACATACAAATTCCAAATCAACATTCAAATTCATCACAGTTTTTTTGCATTTCTATTAAAATATTTTTAAACATGGTATTATTGCACAGTTGCAGTTTAAGATTAGGCTACGTGAATATTATAAGTATTATACTATTTGTAGAATTAGGTTGTTTCCGACTTGTTTTATCCAGAGATTTCCAAAAGCTCTAGAGCATTTTAAAGTCCAAGAGTCAAAATTTATTGGAAAAAAAATAGGTGTAATCATTTCCAAAATTCACAACATGTTTTTATCTAATGCAATATTCTGCTTCAATTCATTTTTGTTGCTGTTAAACCTTTCAAAAATAGCATTTTAAGTGCAGTTTGTGAGGCTCACATCTGCATAAACAGGTAGATGAAGACCATGCGATATGATCAAAAGCTCCAGAACAGCTACTGACTATGAAATAAGAGGGTCACAAAAACTGTAAAACAATTGTGTCGACTGTACATCACCAAACTGGAATATTCAGTGGCTACTGGGAAAAAAAGGACTTTCCCAACCACGCAATTCCATGACAATGAGGCAAACTCCATCCAATAATAAAAATCATGTGATATGATCCAAAAGCTCCAAAGCAGCCGCTACATTGGGCTCGAGCTGAGGTTGTTCTGTTAACAAAATAAACATGTTGTGAGGTGAAAGTGCACCGTATGTGTGAGCGCTGCTGTTTTTATTCGCACCTGATCTGTGGTGGAAGCATTGCGGAAATGTAACCAAGTAGTGGCAAGAAAAACTGCCAGATGTATGTTTATGACAACATGGGCTCCTATTCAAACAATTAACAAGCAAGAAAAAAATATAGTGTCATATTTCTGTACTAAAATATGTGAAAGGGATTCAAGAAAGTGCAGCTTAAAAAATAAATACAGATAAAAGATCACACTACAACAATAATCGGAGCTGTTCAAACTCAAGTCAGCATGTATGATAGGATAAGCACTGACAGTCAGATAAACCAAACAGGGCTGAATTTCATCACAGACTAATCGGTTATCCATCAAAGACACAAACTTAAATCCTGCAGGCTATCATAACCAAAACACTTGACCTTTTGATTCATTCAGTGCTTCTTTACGATATAAAGACAGCTTTGAATGCAGGTCAGAGGCAAAAGAATGATCAATTGCCATGCTTGTTCACACAAATGTCACATACTGCACCAGGCAATCTCTGACCATCAACAGAAATCAATTTGCCTGCTGCTGCTCCCTCAGAGTAAGGCCATCAAAAGAGAGCTCTGTTTGAGTGGCCTCATCCAGCTTACTGGTGGGGACAACAACAGGAAGTGGATGTGACTATTGACAGACTTCGAGTCATATCAGTACAGCCCCAGGCTCAAGTACGTCTGTCAGTGAATGTGCGATCAACACGCCTTTGACTGCCATTCTGCTTGCCTCCATCAATGAGCAAAAGCCAGTTTGTGAGAGCGCCGTTTATTTTTGCTCAGTGTTTTTGTTTATTGCACTGGGGTTGTGGTGCTTGTGTCACACAGTCGATGCTGGGAGGATCTTGGAGAGGGATTTGAAAAAGCACACTGAGTGCTATTCAAACTAGGGATCACACAAACCGTTGGATCTCTCCGGCATCTTGGTGTGTACTCTGTGACACAGGCACGCACACATTATATACACATTGGGATACATCACACAAACAAACTTGAGCGCACACACCACAGCCAAAAAAGCAACACATGCACAAGACCGGCTCTGGAGCCACAACAGAGCGCTGCTGTTTTAATGGGAGCGACCTGTTGCTACTGCGGCCTGTGTGGAAAAGCTGGGCTGCTGCCAGCGCTGCAGCCAGCAGCCACTGAATGAACCCAGTACCCTGACAGCGGGTCACATGGTCCTCAGGCCTCTGGGCCACCGCCTGCCTGCCTGCCTGCCTGCCTGCCTGCCTGCCTGCCTGCCTGCCTGCCTGCCTGCCCTGCTGTCAGTGCGGCTTTCAATCATTCATCTTTCTGGCTCCGGCACCAGGGGCCATCCCATTCAATGCAAATCACCCTCATGCTGCAAAGATGCCACACACTGAGCCTGTCACTGGGCCACGGAGGATAGTCCCATGTGTTTATGGCAGGAAGCAGAAAATCAGGCCGACATCACCACACCACTTCCTTCATCACAGATCGATAGATACAAGTCTGTTTTTGCTCTATTTTCTGCTGCCGCTTGAGTAAACAAAAGAGTCACCAGCTGGTTTAAGTTTACAGACACAGAGCGTTACACTCAAATACTCAAAACGAAACAATGAAATGAGCACGTCAAATACGCTCACCTGTTGCTGAAAAACAATCCCTGAGGCGACACTTGGTTTGCGTTCAAATGGCACAGTAGAACAAGTACTAGTGTGATCTACTGTGCCAAGTTCCTCTTTCAAGTTCCTGAAAACACATCACTAATGATAAGAATATTGTGGGTAGGTGTAGCCAAATACCAAACCACATCTACTCTAACCTTGGAAGCCAAGTACACTAACTTCTTTAATCCTGTGATGACACGAACAGCAACCCCTTTGTGACTCATGTTGAAAATGTATTCATTTTCATACTGTTCAGACAGGCTGTGAACTAATATAGATAGATCGCAAGGCTGGACTTATTCAAATACAGAATCTAGATAACACACAGAGTAACACCTAAAAGTCGTGGTGCCTTTGGTTCGCTGCACATCAAACCACCGGGCTGTAAAATGTGAGCAACTAGTAAACAAGTTGACTTGAGTAACAAGTATGTTAAGCTGCAGGGTGTCAGTTTCATGACGCAGACAAGAGTACCATCATGTGATGCTGACGGTGGGCGACCATCATTAGACGCGTATCCTTCTCAGTGATGATAATACATGTAAACTCCTGTGGCGCAGGCAGGGGGACGGGCACAATAAGTCTGCCTGTGTACAGGGGAAAATTTCAAACAACATTCCTCAGATTCTGCATGCAACTGGTGGCACATTTGCGTCAACGGGGCTGCGAGGGGATTGGGTGGGAGGTGACTGGTATTTTCTAAATAGAACAGGGACAAGTAGTCACTGGCTGCATCATTACACCAGCCTGTTGCGTCTTCCCCGGTCACATGCCAAGTCCCCCTGCGTATACACACTGGACAAACGTAGTCCCATGTCTCATGACTGGTAAAAACTGTTTTGACACTAAAGGCGGTACTGGTACCACCATGCCTGGGGACAATGTTCCAGACTGGACATGTGTGTGTAACCTCTGGGAAGGAAAGACAGTAGCATCAGTAAAGTGAGGTTTGTCTCAAGTTTTGCATCTTGCATGTCCAATGAACTGTGTGGCTGACGAAATCAGTCAGCTTCACGTAAACCATCTTGACAAAAATCCTGTAATCAACAATGATTTAGCGAAAGAAATGCAAAACTGTCATCATTGTAGGTGGGGTGATAACAGTGAGAACACTCAAACCTAACACATAAACAGCTACCCACATGCATTTTGCAATTGTGCTGATTACAAGGGGAAAGAAAATAAGAATATAACTCTATTATACCTTTCCTTTATGGCTCTCCAAGTGTGCAAACTGGGGACGTAAAGCTCCTTGGAGAGCCACTACAAGGTGGCATCCAGTCACAACAAAGATGTACTACTCTGTATCACTGAACGTGAATGCAGCAGTGTTACAACAGCACAGCAACAAGCTAGCAGAGCTAACGACTAACTGTACAATTTGTTGCCCCGGCCATAAATTCCTCCCTCAAACAAGTAAACAAACGCAGTGGTAGTTCATAACAATGAATGAGCTGCTCTCTTGTTGAGCTCATTTGTTTTCATTTGCCTCCCGGGCCGTAAAGTACAAGCGAAAACAACTTTCTCTCAGAGGTGAACCGTTTAAAGTAACATGACTGCAGATATTTTGGCCTGAGGGCTGTGTCTCAAAAGTGGTCATTGTCAAGAGGAGGAAAAAAATGAATGGTTAACTGAAGAGAGAGACTCGCTGTTGTTTGTAGAAAAATAACAACGCGTTGTTTACTACAGGACGTGAATAAGCGTTTGGCTATGCGGCTAAATAACTTGTGCGGCGACGTGAAGTCAGGAAAGTACCTCATTTCAGGTTTGCATTTAGCGATAGAAAGGATATGGGGCCTAGCAGGGCAGCTTGGGTGAGAATAACCGCATCCCATGTAAGTACAATGGGGACCTACCCTGTCTAGCTGTCGACCTCTTGTAGTTAACCATGCGAAGGAAACGCGGACATTTACCTGGGCAGGAATTCAACAATGTGTCCGTCTCATTCTAGTGAGCTGTTTCGGCGGTATATTAAGTTGATAAGTCCTTCAACAATCTGGACAAAAGTGCTCTCATTTACTCCGTTTCTTTGCCTTTCTTCCACTACACCTCCCAAACGCGCTGTCTGCAATGCCTCTGTGGCAGCCTGCTCTCCCGGGTCCTAGCGCCGCCCGCTTTTTGAGTCCCACTCATCGTGAGGAGTGGTAGGCTGTCAGCCGTCCCATTGAAAAAACCCTGCAGCCTGCACTGTTTCTATAGGGGCTTATTAGGGGCTGCACGGCCTCGATGAACTCGGAGATGTTTTATCTGGGCCGGGGGTTTCCAAAATAGGGTCCTGGGACCTACAGAGGCCCCTGCAAGCTTTCTAGGGGACCTTCAGTGTAGTGAAGGATATGTGTGTATCACTTCCTGAAACAAAGGCATGAGATAATAAAGTCGACAGATTTTTTTTTTGTTTTGTTATGGCTGTTCATTAGAGATTAAAGTGTCTGTACTTTGCCACCTGCTGTACAGTGGGCTGCATCAACTTTAGACTACTTTCTTGATTAGAATATCGTTTATTTGTCAAAAAGAAAATTAAAGTGCCACCTTGTCAGTGCATCAACTCATAAAACTTTATCATATAAAACCGGAAGCAGCATTAAAAAGAAGATAGCTAAAAAAAAAATGCAAACACACAACCACACATTATCTCCTCGGTCATTTGCTTATTATTCTTTAGTCAGTGAAATGTTGACTGTAAAAATGTAAAATGACAATTTTCAGGGCCCAAATTGCCATATGCTAGATTTATATTATAATTTATGATTTAAAAAAAAAATAAAAATCACTCCACTATCATAGCAGACCGAGAAAAACAGCAAATATTCACATTTCAGGAGCTGGAATCAGTAAATTTTGGACATTTTGGCTTAAAGTAATTATTAAAATTAATTTCCAATCAACAAACTAATCAATTATGACTAATAATTTCTGCTCAGAACTGTAGACAGTTGTTTACTACCCCTTAAAATCATAACAAAAACTTAGTAAAAGCTATTTTATTGTGTAAAATATAATTTAATCATGTAAAAGTTGCAAAAGAAGTTATATAAATATTCCAAACAACAAGAAAATTGCCTCAAATTGTACTAAAACATACACAGTGCACAAATAAAATACTCTAGGCTAGATTACATAAACAAACTAATAAAGATTACCACCATAAATAGTGTAGAAAACTGAAGTTATTGTTCTTGGCCCCAAACAACTCAGAGACTCTTTATCTGATGACATAGNAAATAAAATACTCTAGGCTAGATTACATAAACAAACTAATAAAGATTACCACCATAAATAGTGTAGAAAGGTGAAATATACATGTATATAGTATGTATAATATATATGGACTTTTACACTGAGCGAGCTGGCCAGTCGTTGGTTTTTTATCTTTAAGTGACTCTTTGCCCCATCCTTGAAGAGCACCTGCTTTGTTTTACAACTAAGTACACAGAGCCTTAACCCAGTGCACCACTCCCTATTTTTCCCATGTGTATATAGTATATGAGTGAAAGAAAAGTGGGCAGATACAGTTTCTATAGTTTGGGGAATGCCGCTGTGCAGACTGCATTATGTGCTTTTTGTTCTTTCTGCCTTCAAAGCTATAGAAATTAAAACTTAAAACTGAAAGTAAGGATGAAATGATGAAAATAACAAAGTATAAAGTGAAATATTCCAGATAAATACTAAGCTAAAAAGGTGACCTAAACTGAAATGCAAAGAAGCAGGCTGTTCAAACGGCCTGGGGAGAAGGTTTTTGTCTTGCAGTTTGAAAACACATACACCGCTGTTCCCACTGGACCTGACTTTGGTGCTTAAAAGCATGTCAGACATGTAGCGCTGTACACTCTTGTCAAATTATTTTAGAATTAAGTTGAATAACTTACTAGTAACCACTGTAAGCAGCAGACATGTGTGTGATGCTACTGTCCTCTTGTTGCTCATCAGCACTCAGGCAGCAGCCTTCTGGTCGTTAATTTATGCCTTACTTTTGGGGACACCTGATTTGATACAATTACAGTCGTCATTCTAAAAACACATTCTTTCACTTTGAGTTGCCGTGAGGTGGAAAAGGCCAATGACATTTCCGAAAAGAGGCACATCAGCCGTGAGGTAAAGATCAGATTCAAACATAACCTTTAGAATTCTGACTCTGTGGCCAGGGGTAAATCCTACTGAATGCATTTTAAAGTCATTATTTCTTTTCTGGCACCTCAGCACATCAGTTCTATCCTGGTGGAGATATGAACAAGTTTTTGTCTGGAGCTTTCAGCCACATCAGATCTTCATCAGTGGATGGAGTGATGTAATAACTGAGCTAATGTATAGACAGATCCATCAACATCATAAATGAGCAAACTTAATCCACTGTGTGGAAGCTCCAAAAAAACTAGTAAGGGGACCTTGAATTGACATTGTTTTGTTAAATTATTTTTTCAAGGGTCAAGACTGTGCTCTTGTGCTTAATACTTTAAAATGCCATCAGTTGTTTCAACAGGAGATGCACCAATTTAAACTACCTTAAACCTTGTGTCATTCAGATTATAATATATTCCCATGTTGTTTATCACACTACGCTATTCCCCAAAGAAATCTAATATCATTGAATAAATATTCTTCTGTTGGCCTTTATTCAAATCAGAGTATCGAATCTCATATTTACTTGACATGGGTGTGCTTGATTTGCAATACGAGCTGTCCAGGGGATTATGGGATGGATTCAAATGTAGCCTATTTGTCAGATAAACATTTGTTCTGGTAACTCTTCTGCAGCATAACAAAAATAGGTTTCAAGATTAGTCATGTTGTTTACGCCAGATTCCTACCCTACCTGTTGTGTAACTGATAACAGAAACATTTTTTCCCTTTTTTTTGATGGCAGAAATAAAAATTAGTCATCCTCGGTGTTGGTTGTGTTGAGGTTTCAGGGTGACGAAGAGTGTTTGAGAACAATGAAATATGTAACTATCATGCTTTTTCCCAGTGTTTTACAGATTATTATTTATTCTCTTATTTCAAATGGCCTTTAATAATTGCGCATATAGCTGCCATAAATCAGACAAACAAATCTGCCCGGGGGATCATGCCCCTGGACCCCATAGGTTAGAGCTGAGCCCCGAATATTTGCTCCGCATCTGTACATGGCATGGTCCTGATGAAGCTACAAAAATAAAACTTTTTGCATCAAAATTGATCGGTGATGTTATCCTACATTATTATTTTTTATCTAAACAGTCATTTACAGCCACGAAAAAAGACTACCTGCTGGAGAGGTTGGAGTTAAACCAGTTCGGGGCAGGTACAGACAGGCCAGTTCAGTCAGACTGAAAAAGAAGTCAGGGATCCTCTATATCAAATGAAGCCCTCATGACTTGGTCTATTATATCTTTAAATTCACATTAAATGTTCAGAAAACCTTATTATTGTCATATTCCAATAACCTTGCTCTGTATACAGTAGGATATTTTGAAGCCACTTTAAGTGTCTTTTTATCTGTGAGAACATCTTCTTTATCGGCTTTAGCACAAGTGCAGTGAACCACAAATGTCTGTGATTTAAGAAATGCAAGACAATGCTTTTGAAAGGTTGCGCAATGACTGATAAATACTGCCACAAGAACAGGATAGCAGGGACAGCTGCCAGCGTTCCCTCCGCGATGAAAAACTTATTGGCCTCTGCCCTCTGTCTCTCAGCCTCCTCTGTTGTCATTTCCCCTCTTTGTCACTTACACTGTAATGTGCTCCTCGCTGCTACTATGTGTCAGCCTTGCCAAGCTGTTCCTGTCATACAAACCGAGCTGAGTGAGGGTATCCCATATTTTCTGCTGCTGTTGTTGAGTGGTGCCCTCCTCCTCCTCCTCCTCCTCTCCCTCCTCCTCCTCCTCGGCTGTCTCTGGTCCAGTGATGGGAATGCCTACCCTGTTGTTTTGCAGGTTCAAAGCAAAAGTAGCGAGATCAAAGAGTCAAAGTGAGTTAATAACGTCTCTCCTGTCAGAGACTCATCTGATCTCTTTTCTTGTCTGCCTTGCAGGATCTGTTCAGAGCATAACAAACAGAACAGAACTTAATGGGCTGTTGAAGAAGAATAGATAACACGCGGCAGCAACAATTAGACACAGAGGGGCAGGAGGGCCATAATGGGGAGGAGGTGATGGGGGGTCTGACCAGTACGGCATCTCCCGGCAACTGCAGTGCAATGTTGCTACAACTGTCCCATTATTTTCTGGGATGTATTACCCACCTGTTACGCAGCTTTGCCTACAGCACCAAAGATTCAAAGATTTAATGTGCAAAGAGTTTGTTGCATTGTGTAATGGATTTCACAGCTTGCTTTACTTAAAGTTTGCCATACATAAAAGAAATAAAGTCAACTCAGGATAAGTCAGTTTTATTTATATGGCTCCAAATTGTTACAGTCTGCAGAACATATGCCATCTTCTACCCTGTTAGACCCTCAGTTCAGCATACGTAAATTAAGTGTGCAACAGTAGTATGAATACAGTACAGTACAATACAGTATATTTGTGTGACAGTGTGTGAAATACAAAAACACACCACAAACCAAAAGCAAATACAAAAATATTCTTAATTCTGGCTGATATTTAATACTCTATTGTTTCAAAAACTTGGCCCAGTGTGTGACCCTGACCCGAGGAATTCACTGGTTGTTCTGGTTGTTACGGGTTTGTGAATGTTAATCTTTGTTACTGTAATTTGAAGCATTCTCTTCCACAAGAATTTCCTTCAGGGTAAATAAAGTTCCACTGAATTGAATTAATTAAACTGGTAAAACAGCTGTTGTGATAATCAGTCTATCATTCTGAAGATTAAACCCCACTGACAGTCATTATAACTTCATGCTGTGCAGCCACATCGTTCAAACTCACAAAATGTATTTCAGATTCTTGCAAAGATCCTAACCTTTCATGGGTATCAACAATATTAGGCTACATTTAGTGGCGATGTGTATTAAACGAAAGATGCTTCCATTTGTTTCAGCTGGAGAGAAACACAAAAACAAGCAAAGCAGTAAGACAGTTTTGAATATTGTGACTTTTCCAACATAAAAGCTACTTAGGCGGAAACAAAAATGAGCGAGCTGTCTGTAAAGGGGTCTTAAGGATGCATTACATGTATCCTCAGACTGACATCTACAACACGACTCAAGCCCACCCCTATGGTGAGACTTTGGTCCAGCGGGGAGAGTGATGTGGTTTTACTGTGGCTGGATGGCTGGCTGGTTGGCCGGTCAGGCTACACTGGAATGCGGGGTCTTTTGTTTGTCTGAGAGAGGAGTGGGTCAGGGGGAGAATGCCATTGATGATTGCAGAGAGGAAGAATGAACCTCCAGGAAGTGTTCTCTCTCTCTCTCCGCTCCCCCACTCACCCACTCTCATTCTCTCTCCCTCTCCGTCTCTCTGTCTCTATCTTTTTCTGTGTGTGAGAACCTTCACCGTGCCGAGCCTCTCTCTCTGAGGCCACGGTCCCCAGGCACAACCACTGCTTTGTCTTGCCCCTGTGAACACACACCCCTCCTCTACTGGGAGCCTACGTTTGCCAGGGAAACCCAGGGCCACTGCTCCTATTCTTATCCACATCGCTGCTCCTGCATGGATGGTGTGTGTGTGTGTGTGTGTGTGTGTGTGTGTGAGTGCTGAATGGTAAATTGTTTCTCATTTGATGCTTCGGTATAAACATTTAGCTTACTGGTTTTGTCAGAAGTAAGATCACCATTTTGTTTCTTGTGTGAAGCTTTTAGACCAAATACAGAGAGTTTTTATTTAGAGAGCATGACACTGTTTCGCTTATGATCATCTGGACATGACCAGAGTGCAGATATCCACCCTCTGTAGCTGTAACAGCCAGACTAAAAATGGAATAAAGCAGTAAGTGGATAAGAATCTAGCCGGTGGGCCCCTTCCGACCAGTGGCTGCCGCCTCCCGTCACATTGCTCATTCCCCTCTGTGTCAGAAGGCTGTGAGGAGCTGCAAATGGCCCTTTCAAAACACACGGCAGCTGGAACACAGGGCAAAGGTGACCGAAGCAGTTGGGGGAGCACAGGGAGGGACAGGAGGGAGGGGGGGGGGGCACGAGATGAGCAGCTGCAACCTCGAGCCCTTGTTTCTCCGCTGTGCCACCATCTCTAGCTTTAACAATTACAGAGCAGACCCTGGAGACTGTGTTTTTTGATAGTCTTAACAATTTTCTTTTCATATGTAGCCCACAAAAATCAGCATCATTCCTATCTACACACAATTTAGGCTAAATAAGTCGCAGCCCGGACCTGGTGTGGTCTGAGAAAACAAAAGGCACTGGGTGGTGTGGTGCCAGGGAATTCCACAACCCAAAGCAGGATTAGAGAGAACAGCACTTAAAAGTCCCCAATAGTCCAGTGACCCTCCAAACTAACAAAGCATGACTTATAATTCTTTGTATCAGTTTAGATACTTTCACAGATACTTAAGTTTTGTGACGGAAGTGTTTTTTTTGCCCACAGCATACATAAAACAATAGGCAACATACTGGGAAGCTTGTAAATCAAATTTACATTCTGGATTTGAACTTTTTAAATTGTATTATTTTCAAACAGGTCTGGATAGAAACATGGATGAATTACTGAAAGAGCCTACCGGGCACAGGCTCAGGGGCCTAAAGTGCCAGTCCCCCATCACCTTCACCTGCAAAATGTCGCTCAAATTTGCATGTACTGACCAAGAAGAGACTACAAATGAGACAGAGATGCAAAAGAACTGCAAATAGATAAAAAAACAAAAAAACAAAAAGAGACACAAAATAACTATAGATAGACAAAAACGACAAAAAGAGACACAATGTTACCTCAAAGAGATAAAAAAAAGTCCACAAAAAGATGCAAAAGAACTGCAAAGAGACACAAAACAACCAAATGAGACACAAAATGCCTCAAAGAGACACAAAATGACTACAAATAGACAAAATGACAAAAAGAGACACAAAGTTTCCTCAAAAAGATGAAAAATGTCAAAGAGATGCAAAGGAACTGCGAAGAGACACAAAATAACCACACAAATGAGTAAAACAACCGCAAAGAAACACAAATTGACTACAAAGAGACACAAAACAACCAAAAAAGACACTTAATCACCTCAAAGACACACAAAATGACCATGAAGAGATGCAAAGGACTTGGAAAGAGACACAAAATAACTACAAAAATGGGCTAAACAACCACAAAACGACCAAAAGAGACACAAATCACCTCAAAGACATACATAATGAACACAAAGAGAAGTGAAGAAACCACATAAAGAGACAAAATAACTACAAAAAATGGGCAAAACAACCACAAAGAGACATAAAACAAAAATAAAGAGACACAAAATGATCAAAAAAGACACTGAATCACATCAAAGACACACAAAATGATCACAAAGAGACACAAAATAACCTCAGGCACATACAAAATGACCACAAACAGACAAAAATATACAAAAAGATGCACAACAATGACCAAGAGATTTAAAACAACAAAAAAGAGGCAACTTCACAAAGTCTGTGTGTCTCTTGAGCCTTTGTAGGAGAGGTGGTGGGGTCTTTTGCATATCCTTGCCCAGGGGCCCAATGTCTTATAATCCGCCCATGGATAGAGAAGGAAAAAGCAAACAGGGTTCAACACATTTTAACATCCAGCTTTAATGATGGGACTGTGAGGCTATATCTTACAAATAACAGATTTTCTTAAAAGTCTAAACTCCACGTGTTGTCAGTCATCAGTTGCTCTATTTGTCCATTCCTCCACGTTGCCATCCTTCCGGTTTTTCCACACTGAAAGCTCCCACCCCGCTCATGGGACAGGTGTTTTAATAAGACAGCCAATTGATGTTCCCAGTGTACTCTGCTACTTGCTGCCGCTGTGTGAATTCACGGAGTAGTACAGAACTTATTGTGGGCCGCGCGATATCGCGAGACTTGTGCCATTATCAACCTGCTTGACACACAGCAGCGCTGAGTGCAGCCTGCCTTGCCAGGGTCGGACTGAAGCTCAAGAAACGACAAGGAGAAGCGAACATCTGGCCGCACATCATGAAAGGACGTCGGGGCTTATAGGAGACAAGACGACGACGCGGGCGGAGATAAATGTAAGTGCAGTGTTTTGTGCTTTGGAAACGGAGGAAGCGAAAGTTAAAGAGTGTCCCCCTCGCCGCTTCGTTCAGCGCAGTTGCTGTGAGTTCCTCTGCTGTTTAAAAGGCTCCTAGCAATGCGTTTCCCAACACGGACATGGAGCTCGGTTTACTGCGCCCTTGGCTCTCCCGTATCCTCCTTACACTTTTCTTTCTCTTATTAAAAAACAACAACCGCGCGCTGAGTGATACTTATGCATATTCTTTTTGGCAGCATCAAACTTTAATATCCAATTCACTTGAGTTTTTCCCCTCACCATCTGCCTTTTCCGTTTTGAATTAACCCCTTTAAACAAATATATCATAGTTGTGCGCGTGTGTGATGCGTGCGTAAAAGGGCCACAAAGCGTTTTTATCTCCTCCTTCTTTGGTGAGGAATTAAAAAGATTTAAAAAAAAAAAAAGTTAGAAATTCAGTGTAATCTCGTGACACTCGTAAATTTACTCCTTATTTTATTTTACAAGTTGTGTGTGTGTGTGTAGTTTGGACTGCGTAGCCCAGAGTTAACATATGGCATAAAGGGGAGCACAGCTGGAGGTAGCGTTTCCATTGCGGTGATGTCAGAGCAGCTGACTCCACAGCTTGCAGTGTAATTAGCAAACAGAGCACCAGTTTACTCACTCTGCACTGGTCTTATTTTTTTCACGTTAGCCTCCTTCTTCCCACCCCCTTCCGATGTACGACTGCTATCATACCCGGTCCCGCTTGCTTGTTCTGTAAACACCGCTGTTTTCGTGTGCGATCGGAAACGCGCCGGTGCGTCACTTCTTTTCGCCAATTTTTGTGTGGAAGCTCAAGAAGTAGGCTGACTATACTGTAACACACCGGAATACTTCGGAGAATTTGGAGAGTGGATCCGTTTACAGCGGGATACATGGGTGGGTGAGCGCAGCGTAGCGTATCCTGCACCACTGGAAAGAATGTAGGATTTATGTTCTCAAGTTGGATAAAGTTATTGATGCACCCCTTTAGGTGGATTTAATCTGCCTGATTAAAGTTTTGTATTTGTGGCATGATTTTACATAAACTTGTATTTGACTTGGTTTTGCATGTTGCTCATACTTTTAAAATCATTTGGCTCAAGTTATCCCTCACATTTTCTCTGCTTTGGGTTACTTGGTGTGTGCCTCTGATACGCGACGGCAGCGCCGCTGTGCCCTCTAAATGGCTTCATTTCGTTTATCCAGTATCCTGTTTTTCCTGTTTTTCATCAGGTTATGAAGGAAGAATGGAGTTCCCAGACCATAGCCGCCAGTTGCTGCAGTGTCTGAGTCAGCAGCGTCACCAAGGTTTCCTCTGTGACTGCACTGTTCTTGTCGGGGAGGCTCGATTCAAAGCGCACAGAGCCGTGCTGGCCTCCTGCAGCATGTACTTCCATCTCTTCTACAGGGACCAGCTGGACAAAAGGGACGTTGTGCATCTCAACAGTGACATTGTGACAGCCCCGGCTTTCAGTCTGCTCCTTGAATTTATGTATGAGGGGAAGTTGGAATTCAGCTCTCTCCCGGTAGAGGATGTCCTGGCAGCAGCCAGTTACCTCCACATGTATGATATAGTGAAAGTGTGTAAAGGCAAGCTTAAAGATAAGGAACTCTCCTCTCTGGATGAAAAGATGAGTGAGGGTTTGGGACTCAGCTGTCTGGACAGGGAAAATTCCTCAGATGGCGAGCTGCACAGTAAGCAGCTCATCCGGCGACAGCCCCAGACACAGTCTCAGGGGCTTCACAGGGCCCCCCCGGCGGAAGAGTTTGACATGGACAACAGCGAAGTCAGGCTGGCTGTCACAGATTGTGATAGGTCTGCACGGACCAGGCAGAAGGCAAACGGTCACTCTGGCAGGTCCCCGGACCTTGTAGGTGTCAATTATTTGTCAGCAGAGGCCGAGCCCTGCGTCCAAACAGCTGGAAAAACAAAAGCTGATGTCAGTAGTTCCACCGTATCGCTGTCCCAGAGGTCCCGGGCTTCAGATGACATGGACTGTGCACTGGATTTGTCTTTCAAGCCTCTGTCTAGCAGAGATCCCTTACACCCCTCCTACGTCTCGGGACAGCTGGCCCTCGACAGCCAGCAGCAGGGCACTGAGCCACTTGTTAAAGACGAACACGACTTGCTGTCAGAGCAGGAGGACAGTGAGCCGATGAGCCCTGAGAGCCAGCGCTTTGGGAATAGTGCCAGGAGCTCAGTGGTGACAGGGTTCGCTGCCCTCTTCCCAGGCAACAACGGCTCCACAGCCGCCCTGCTCTCCCAGGAGGAGGACCTGATGGACGAGGAGGGGGAGGCCTGCAGAGGGAGGGAGGGCGCCCCAGGCAGGGAGGTAGAGGAGAGGAGGGGGAGGCTGCTGGGGGACAGCGAGGAGGAGGAGGAGGACGACCTGGCCTCTTCAGACATCTCCACCTCCAGCGGGGTGCTCCTGCCCCCGGGGCAACAGGTGTGCGTGTGCCCCCTCTGCAGCAAAGTTTTCCCCAGCCCCCATGTGCTGCAACTGCACCTCAGCTCACACTTCCGCGAGAAGGACGGTGCCCGCTCCAAGTTGTCCCCTGACGGCTCGGTCCCCACCTGCATGCAGTGCAACAAGACCTTCTCCTGCATGTACACCCTCAAGCGCCATGAGCGCACACACTCTGGCGAGAAGCCATACACCTGTGGCCAGTGTGGCAAGAGCTTCCAGTACTCCCATAACTTAAGTCGGCACGCTGTAGTTCACACACGTGAGAAGCCTCACGCTTGTAAGTGGTGTGAGCGGCGCTTCACCCAATCTGGGGACCTCTACCGCCACATCAGGAAGTTTCACTGTGGCCTTGTCAAGACTCTCGCCATTGGATAAAACACCTCTCACCAGTGCCATGACATAAAACAGAATGTCTCTTCATACACTGAATACTACTACTGAACACTTTGCCCATTAGTACACACATGTTGGCAGTTTGTCGGAGACTTATCTTTTTTGGATTCTACCCCATGTGGCATTTCTCAAGTTAAAGATGTAGCAACGTTAAAACTGGAGCTGCTCTCTGCACCGGACTGTGTCACAGGCATACATGATGGTCAGAGGGCGGACAGGTGAAGGTGCAGCAAAGGCTGTTAGGATAAACACGGGTGCTGTGAAACCCCAAGCTGGATCTGTGTCGACGAAGGTGAACAAATCAGATGATGCACTTGTTTGTTTCTGTCTCGTTTGTGTCAATCTGTTGAGTTTATTTGAGAAAGATATTTGCCGAAAGAAATGTTTGTACCCCGTGGGCAAATGGGTGATAGCTAATGCTAACATATGTTAATACAATCGTCAGAGTGAGACTTTTATTTGTGCACATGGGAGATCAGAACCGTCCGTGAGTAGCAATATATGATTTTTTTTTAACTCCTACATTATTATTATTTATTTTTTGGGATTTTGTTTAGTCCTTAACAAGTAAACTATCATAAGGCAGCAAAACTAATGAAGTTTGACTACTGGAAGTATAATTTCTTTTTTCATGGAAGTAGAATCTTTGGTTGAAATGAAGTTGGTTACAGTTTTATGTTGTTTGTAACAAGAGGCAAGCAGACCATCATATCATCATTTCTTTTTCTGCCTTGGAGTGAGTTAGCAGCTCTCACATATCGATGAGATGGCCTTCGAACTTGCTCCTTAAAAAGAAGCTGAGGAATCAGAGGAGGGATGGAGAGTAAGCTAATGCCTGTAACACTGGTGCCTACTGAAATTCGCAACACTTCACCTAGTGTACTTACTTAAACAAGTATGAGATAAATCACAATGCCTTCTTGTAAAATTCTGTCAGTTTTCAGGCCTTTAAAAGACAAAAGAAAATCTGGATTACACTCCACATACCAGGTGGTAACAACGGTACTCTGGAATGCCAATTAACCCACGTGTGTCCTTCATTAAATAATTCACAAGAATGTAATAAAAGCACCTTTTAAAAAGGTCTTGTCAATTAAATGTTTATCGACTCCTTTGGGTTAAGAGCAAACAGTTTCCAGTAAGTTACCTGGTTATTTCCTGGTATGGCATTAAGGTGACACTGACACGGTGTGAAGGGCCAACCCTAGCAGGCAGGCAGGCAGGGAGGGAGACAGGTGGATGTTCAGTACTTTGTTGACGTCTGTGCCATTCAGCTGAATCTACTGACTTTTCTTTCTTTGAATTAACCTTTCTCACATTATCATATCCTCTTACTGTACATGTGTATTGTTACTACTGATGAAGCTGGAGCCTTTAGTGGCGCTGTCCTTGAAAGAATCTCCGGGGGCAGGAAATGAACTCTTTCTGTCTGTTCACATAGATGCTATCTGGATTCCTAGCAGGGGGCGTAGCACTAAAAGTTTGTGATATTTGTCTAATCTGTCCTGAGAAGACTTGATCAGAATTTATTTATTAGTTTGACTTGGTTCAGGGTTTACTTTTAGGTGTACTTCTTATTTCTATAAGCTTGAAAGACGCCGCGTCTTGCCTAGCGATCTTGGTACTCATTAACCGGTATTGGGGCTGTCTGTTCATTTTTCCTTTTGTGCAAATCAAGTTACTGTAATTGTATTTTAATATACCGTGTTAGAAACCTCTGCGGAGTATTCAAGATTTGTCACATGGAACATAGAGAAGCACTTGTTTTTAGCATGCATATAGTTTCAACACTATTGTCTAGGCTGCTATTTCTTACTATATGTATATTTAATGTAAATATATATCCTATTTATCGAACTGTTTTTGTTTTTTCCGTGTTGCGACACATGTAAGGTGGAGAGAGTCAGGTGTCTTATTAAGGCTGCAGGTCTCTTAAAGTGTCACGTCTTCCCCCCGAGGGAGTTTGGTCCCTTCTCCATATTCAAGACTTGATTGGAGTCGCTACAAATCAGAACAGTTAATACCCCTCTGACTGCTGTTCCGCCACAGGAAACAGTTGTTCACAAGCACAGCCACACTGATACGGCATTGGCTACCTATAGAAACGAGACAATACAGGCATTGTCCCCCCCCCCCTCAGCCACCCACCCACCCACCACCACCCCACCCACCAAATCCCAGGTAGTTCTCAAGGGATCATTGTGTATCTCTCTCCTAGCTGTGGGGAGAAAAAGCAGCGCAAGTCTCTCTTTGCACTTTTCTGTATTGAATGGAGCCATTGGAATGTGAGAAATGTATTTAGCAAAGGGAGACCAAGGACACTGTAAACAGGTGTATTGTTTGGAGGCATCAAAGAACAGCACCCCCCCATCCCAGCATGCAGTAGATAAACGCTTCATTGTTCCTCAACGAGGAGGAGACACCATGGTGATTTGATTGCACATCTATCAAGAGAATATCAGAGTTATCAGAGTATTGTGTTCCAAGTGCTAGACGTAGAAAAATCTTCGAGACTGAAAATATGGTCTGGCAACTGTGACGATACAGGTCAAAAGTAGGTGCTGACTACTTATCCATTTCAGCAAATCACACCCTTAGGTGCTTTTCTTTCCGTTTTGTCTTTTTATGTTAATCACCAAGACTTCTTTCAGGACACAGAAATGAATTCACATGTGATTTCTCAGCATTTGCAACGGTCTGTCAGCATCTCTAATGGAGGAGCCCAAGTGGAGAACGAGTCAAAGCATTTCTCGCAGAATTACTGCAATCTGTTTTCATTCCCATCCCTGACCTGCAGTCAGCGCTGGGGCTTGAATGAACGAGGCTTGTGTGTGTAATTTTTTTTCCACGAGAAATGTGATTTGGCTCGCTGTTGACTTGCACAAACACTCCCGCCGTTCGAATGCCCTGAGAGTTTAAATCACTTCAGAAAGAACAATATATGCGTAGTGTTTTATAATGTACATTTCAATCAGAACACACAGGAATGTAGGTTTTTGTCACTTTCAGTTGTCTTTTAAAGGAACATTTCTTATGTGGTGCAAACGAAATTGCTCGATTCTCTAATGTACATGTGTACAGAGGTAGAAAAACTAACGATATGTGAAGATTTTTTGTTTTCTTTTTATTGTTTGCAGTCTTTATTTATACCTCCAGGATGATCACCAAATGTGCCTTGTAGACACACGGATAGGTGTTGCATCTGGAGAAGCCCTTTTTCTATATTGTACATTTTTGCCCTTGACTGCGGTGGTAAAGTTCACATCACAGCGACAGTAGCCCACACAACTGTTTGTCCTGTTTTTTTACCATGTCAAAACGCTAAATCAGACAAACTTAAAAAGATTCAAGTCCGTTTATTTTTGCTGCTTTGCGAGAGATTACAGTTGAGATTTATTTGACCGTTTTTATTTATGTGAATAAATCTGTTTTGGGCGTGTTAAACTGTAGACAAGCATTTTCTTTTCTTTTTTTTTGTGATTTGGCTTTTAGAAGCCAATACTACTGGGAACTAACAGTCTGTTCCTTTAGTTAATGTCACTGTTGAATGTGAAACACTGAGATTTTGATTGTTGACTTCTATGGAAACAGCGCTACTCTTGATCGAGGGCTATGTTTGCCTATAACTCATGCTGTATGATCTTTAAGTCTAAAAAAAAAAAAAAAAGACTTTACCAATACTGGAATTTTGTCCTCTGCAGGTTACAACTGTGAAATTGTGTATAATCATGAGAAATATTTATTATTGCATTTGCTTCTTGTGCAACATTTGACTGTCTCAGTTTTAATTTGGTAAGAAAAAAAAGCTTCTAAATGTCAAAACGAAAAATCTTTTTAATAGAATTTGTAGAAGTGCCATTAGAATTTAATATAATTTTTTAATAAGAAAGGTATATTTTATAGTAATCAACTGCTTCAGTGTTAGTGGTGTAGAGATTAGAGGACAATCTTTATGCAGAATTGACATTGCTTAGATATTGAGGCAATTTACTTTTGATCTATAACTGTATGTGCATTTTCTTTGTTTGCGCTTTTTGGAGTGTGCTTGTGTGCGTGTGCTGTGGAAATGTGACAATCTTGATTTAGGTCTTTCTTAAGATTATGCATAGAATTAAATGGAACAACTTTCTCTCCTTGTGTGGACTTGATTCATTTACTCATCACACCAGTCACTGTCTCGATTTAAGACGAAATACTCGGAGCTTTGAGTAAGAAAAGTCAAAGTGAGGCTCTGATACATTTACAACAAAAGAACATTGTGGTAGAGCCCTTGTCTGACACGCAGCAGCAACAATCAGCCAGATAGTGTGTGTGTGTGTGTGTGTGTGTGGGCAGCGCTGCAATGTGTACAGAGACAACAGAAAGTGATAATACTGCTGGTCTTACAGGCCCTATCCCTCTGAAACCATAAACTCAGCTCAAGGACGGAGCAATTTCAAGATGGGCTCCTATTGTTCCTGACCTGTTGCCAACACTCTACAAAAGAGATAAACCTGAGATAACTGTAATTATTAGTAAAAACACACACATGTGGAAGCAAAGGTGTAGGTTTTGTTGCAACATTTGAAGGGACACGAATAGAATTGGGAGGTTTTGGGGCTCCGTCAGAAAGTTCTGAGCGCCAAATACTTAATTTCCTGCATTCAGGTGAATTTTTATGCAACAGTTGTGCCATTTTGCATCAATTTGTGGTGTAAATGCCTTTAATTTTGTCAAAAGTCCTCTGCAATTTGAATGTTTTTTATTGGGGCGACAAATGCACATGCTCAAAATATTGAGGGGGACAAGTCTCCTGCATCCCCCCCTGAAATCAACGCCTATTTTGGATGTAAACAAATCAAATATATGTGTCTACTTGAGGGACTTCATGCCAATTCACTGGACACTTTCAATGGCGAGAACTTTTAATTATTTCCCGGCTGCTCCATGAAAGAAATCCAGCTGCTCTCCTACGTGATCCCAATGGGGATGTGCTCGGGTTCCCACCGCCCTCCCCCCAATCCCAGCTCACCCGTTCTGGGAACTCCATATAGACAAGGGCCGCATCCAACTGCCCCTGCCCCCATCTATCCTACCTCCACCCCCACGGCCCCCAAAACCACGGCCCCAAACCTCGGCCTCATCTCACCACTCTATTGTGTGCGTGGGTAGTAGCTCAGCCAGGCTATTGTCTGGCCCAGCTCCCCAGCACGTACTTTATGCACAAACAGACGACACAGCGGCGCTAGCCAGGCAGCTCCAACATAAAGAAAACAATGTCCTCCCAAGATCATTCATAAACACCCTGAACAGCCCCGGCCAGCTCACAGTAAATAAGGGCCCTCTGCAATGCTGCGGCCACCTCGCACTGTAAACATCCACAGCGGCGGGCCTCAGAGTGCTCGCTGGCACCAACATCTCACATCTGCCTAAGGGGACCCAGGGCTTTGGCTGCCTGGAGTGTGTGTGTGTGTGTGCTTTTCTTATAGACCCAAACCTTCACATGGAAAGTAGGGGCCATGTGATAGAGCTTAGCTGCAGGGTGACGAGCTCGGATATGTGCGGTGTAACTCGATGGTGTAATAAAACATTCCTCTCTGAGGCTCAAAGCCTGGCTCATTTGGCCGTGAGTGGTTTTGTGTGTGTGTGTGTGTGTGTGTGTTTAGAGGTACTTGAGAGAAGTTGAGAGGAAAGTTGTAAGTGTCCACCACCTCAACAAGGCCAGCGGTGGGAGCCCTTGACCTCTGAAGGGACGGACTGCCAGGGACAGCTGGTGTGGCCTGTGTTTATTTATTTATTTCTTAACAAAAGACAGGTGGTCACACTTGAAAAGGGCACACAAACACAGTCACACATGCGCTTGTGTACAGACAATGCACACACACACACACACACACACACACACACACACACATGCTTGGGTAGTTTTCTTTTTCTCTCTTTCCGTATGAACACACATGCATATGGTTATCATCCACTTAATTTTAGAGGAGCAATTCTTTTGACTTTCAGACGCCCAAGAAAAAGAATAATAATAGAAACCCCAATTAATAGTAAAATAGTCTGGTGTTCAAAAAAAAACCCTCAGTAAGTGACAATAGTTGCCCAGGTGTGAGGCAACAGCCACGTCTGAAGCAAAACAAGTGCTTGGTCACAATCTAAAGCTGCAATCTGAAATGTATATACCACACATCAGTTGCTACAAGTGCATAAATACATATCAACTAGTGCTCTCACACTGGGTTTGCCTTTTTTGGAGTGGCTCGCCCTGACGGTGCCAAGACAGTGTGTCCTTGGTCCACTGTACAGCTGTCACTTACTCACACTCGTTGACGCATATTTATAGCAGCAGCATCACTGGGCTCGACGCTCGCCACACTCAGACCACAGCTGGTCCCCACAAGAATGGGTGAAAGACAAAGCCACGTGCTCCCGCTGGCCGACTGCAGTTGGTCCTGTCTGGAGCGCCGTGGGTGATTATGTGGCCCCTCTTCTCCTCTCAGACACCCAGCCCCATACATGCACCCGGGAGGAAGATGAGGACCATTGCTGGAGGTTGTGGGGGAGCGCACCGTGACCTTTTTTTTTTTTTGTGTTTGAATATCACGAATGGGGATGTGCTGAAAACCT
The DNA here is from genome assembly GCF_006386435.1 of Epinephelus moara. NCBI lineage: Eukaryota > Metazoa > Chordata > Actinopteri > Perciformes > Serranidae > Epinephelus > Epinephelus moara. The sequence goes on along the minus strand of NC_065519.1, from coordinate 24,101,908 downwards.
TGACAGCTGCACTCTGTTGTTTTGAAGGTACATAAACACATCATTATGGAGTTAACAGAGAGCAGGGAGGGGACAGCAGCATTAGCATCCTTCCCTCTAATAAGTCAACTATGAATATGGGAAATGTTTTGGATGACAGACAGGCGAGTCGTGCCTGAACCACTTTGTATTGTTCTATATCTGGAGTCCAAGTGAAATCAGGGTACTCATAATTTTTCAGCTTTGGGAGAGATACAAGGCAGACAATACTAGCAAGAGCACCAATACGATTTCTTCAAGTATGGAGGTATTAGATGAGATTAGGGTGGAAACAGACAACTTTCCAACTGGTATTCTTGTTGGCACAGCTTTTGCAAAGGCAACGGGATCCATAGACGTAGATATCGATGGGGACACTTTTGTCCGCCCAAAAATAAACATGAAATTAGTAGAGGACTTTTACTCCAATAAACATTTTCAGACAGAAGACCCCCAAACCCCTTGTTTCATATGTGTTCCCCCCAATGTTGAACCAAAACCAACACCCTTGATTGGATCGCTTTCCATTTTCCTCAGCGTCTATCATCTACCACCAACACAGGACACGCTACATTTTATTTCCCACAGCTACTTTGATTTCCAACGTCAACCATTTCTGCCAGTGGGGATAGTAACCGCAAAGAACTTTGTGCATTGATACTTTCTAGGGATAGCTACAGGGGGAAACAAAAGCACTATCCTCTTCTGTTTTGGCTGCACAGTGGTTGACGCACTTCCTTTGCGCCTTAAATCGAGCCTAAATTTTCCCAGGAGATTGTTCACGGTGGCAAAAAGACGAAGTGAGACTTGCAGAGAACCAATCTAAACACCAGTGGGGTTGTTCTAAAGCCAATACATTTTGCAATCAACATTTCAAGTTCAAGCAAACTAGAATTACCATCTCTCAGTTGTTTGCCTCCACGTGACCAGTCAAACTGCAATTAACATCCATGTCTGACCAGACTCATTTGTAGCATTATGATGTCACAGTGAAGCTGACCTTTGACCACCAAATTCTAACCAGTTCATTGTTTGGTTCCAAGTGGACAAGGTACTTCCTTGAGGTGTTCTTCAGATATCATGTTCACGAGAATGGGATGGACGAACAACCCAAACACATAACGCCTCCAACCATGGTTATCACTGGTGCAGAGAGATAAGAACTTTTCTATTTCCACTTTAAACTGAGGTAAATCATGAGACTGTGTCCTTTGCGGACAACACTATTTTCTCCACTGTCATGCATTAAATTACTTCCTTTCCTCTCGATACAAGGGTATGAAGGGAAGGTCTGATGCAGTGATGGATCGCATTAAATTGGCTGGAACAACAGGATAATGAAGTGACTTTTTGATGCTCCAAACAGGGCTTTGGATATTTAAATGTCCCTTTGACTCATTATTCCTGAGAGTGTTAATCTCTCTTTAAGACAAACTCATCTCCCGGATCAAAAAGGAGCAGGAGGATGCTCGCTCTGACATTGGAGGACAGAATACAGTGACTCGGAGTAGGTAGTAGTTTAAAAGTGGACATCTTAGCTCCATCTCAGCAAAGAAAGTAACTGGGTTTCACAGCTTTGAATTCTGGATTAGATCAGAGACAAGACGGATGGTTAGATATTTCAGCCTTTGACTAGTAAACTCAAAACATGACAATAAGTATAAAACACTTTGTTCTGGGTTACCTGTTGATTTGATATATTCTAACTAGAACGTATATTCTTTGAGAAGCAGGAAATAGAAAATATTTAGCATTTTTTTCTTGATATGTGACTTGCTCAGGAAATGTTTTTATCAAAAGTAGTTCACGATTAATATTCTGTCGATTGACAAGCGTCTCAGCCCTGTAACACACAAAATTATTAGTATTAATTGGCGCAAAACGTCCTCCAAGCTTTATACTTTTGGACGTCTAGGTTGATTTTCATGTTTTAACCTCAATAAAAGGAAAAAAAGAGTCTCCTGTACAAGTGTTTCATGTCCACCTCTGAGTTCCTTTGAGCCTTATCAAGAAATGTGCAGACAACTTGACGCCTTGCCTGCCAGCAGCTGTCTGTTCATTCAGCCAGAAATCAAGCGGTGCCCTCCAACACCAACTGCAGAGCTCCCCAAAGACTGGAGCCACAACTGGCCTGCTGAGCAGGGGATGTGACTCAACAGCTCATAGGCACACTTGCAGTAAGCTCCAGGAAGTGCAGTCATCCAAGCTAATATCTATAACATGTCATGTGATTGATTTCAATAAAGCAGTGTTCAGGACTTCTGCCACCAAGAACAATTACTCACAGTGTACAATACCTGACCCTGAAACCAGTCGTCATCAGCGACAAGCCTCAGCCAACAGAAAGTGATGACTGCACCTCAAGGTCACGTCCAGAGGGGATAATTGTAGCCAAACTGTCTGCTGCAGAAGCCCTGGTTCTGTTCAACTTCTGGGTCTCTTTGTTTTAATACATACATTTCAGAGCAGATTCTCAAGGTCAGTCTAGGACTTCTGGATTGGAATTTCATTTTCATTGCCAAGACAAAACTTCCAACTAAAAGGCTGAAAATGTGCTTCAGTAGCATCGTGAGATAAATGCGCTCATCCAGTGAGGAAGCAGGGTTTGTGTGTTACCCTGAATGTGGCCAAGTCTGAAAGGAACTCATCCCTCAGCTGAGTCCTTGAAGTGTGCTGCCACCTGCTGATATATCTGCAACACTTGAAGTAACCTTTAAGCTAATTGGCTGATTTTCGGTCAGACGTCCGATTCTGACTCCTGCATTATTCAGCAATTATCTTGCTGTGCTGCTTTAATTCCTCAAAATACAAACTATGACTTTATTAAAGATGCATCACAGAGAACATTTAACTGTATACAAAAGTGTTCAAGTTTATTTCAGTTACTTCGGGGATACAATACATATATACACACAAGAAAACATCTGGATCACATAAAAATAAAAAAAAATCACAGGTATAAAATGCAGTCTTAGTAATATCATGTGAGGCAACTACGTATGTTCAAGCATAATCTCCTGGTTCCTCAGACAGTCTTCCTTCACGTTGAGCAGCTGCAGCACAGTACTTCATCGTATTGCCCGCTGTAACTGTGGGACAAAAAGAAAATATTACAATTAAAAACTCGCCTGCTCTACCACCTCAGCTACAGCTGCAGAATGTGATGCTCAAAACAACTTCTACAACACAAACATGTTGCACTGATGAAAAAACCTACGTTCAGTGGAAAAGTGAACAAGGCTTACATTTTAAGCCACGATGATGGAAACTATCCTGCTCAGTCAGACATTAGTAACTGCAGGGAAACTATTCTTTAATAGATTGCTCGTTGGCTAAAAATAACTGTTGTGCCAAAGCCCCCACCAAAACTTGTGAGTTCTTTCTTTTTGATCATCAAATACTCACCCCGTCGATGTGAAAAGTGGCTGTAAAAATGCGTAGTTTGCTTCTTCATATTTCTAAAGATGAATAAGCAGCTTTCCTTCCTGCTTCCATTGCTTTTTGATGTCTTAACATCCAGCAAATTCACTTCTACAGCTCTGTTTGCTCACTGGCACTCCAGCCAAAACTGATTACAAGCCAACAAAAGTCAGGGCAGACTGGGGTCATGATTCTGGCCTGTCTACGAGTTATTCAAGTGCAGGTTTCTTTATGTCAAATACAATAAATCTACAGGACGTTTTTTTGGTCTGGTTACACTGATGCACACAGTCTGCAGCTCAGAGTGCACCCATGGTACAAGCACAGGAGGAATGCCTTTCACAGAACAGATGAGAAACAGCTTGCACCCAGCACCTCATATAAACATGTCTTTAATCCCGAAGCAAGTGATTTTCCAAGTGACACCTAATTAACCTCAACGTGCACAGTCTCCCAGTTTAAAGGGAACTAATGATACTTTGAAGCTGGCACGAACACGAGAAAAAAAGACAACACTGCAGCTGGATTCCAGCTAGGGATGCACTAAAATGTCTTTAAGGCCAATATTTTCCTGCCTAAATTAGCTGATACGGATATTGCATTTTAATGAGTCATAACACAAACGCATGTGCAGGAGAGGCAAAGCTTTACAGACATGCCTAGTTTAAAGAAAATTCTATAACTATATAATCTAAGCTGTATCAATTTAAATTGAAAAAAAAAAAAAGAAGAAAGACCCACGGTCACAACAAGGAATGGGGAGATTCATTAATGTAATTAACGTCATCCATGACGGAAACACGTTGATGTGCAAAACATGCGCCGGCGCATCGCAATACAGTAGGCTGCACCAGGTTAAAGCATGGATATCTCCAGAGTACAGGCTGTAGTGGAAAACCTCGCCTACAAAGTGAAAATGACTTCTAATGGGAGCAGCGCACAGACACTCGAAGCGAAAGTATCCCAGAGCCCCTTGTCAAGACGGCACTGTCCTGTTTACTTTTTGTTCCTACCCAAGCATGATATATAAGGATTATCAACATGCAGAGTGGGTTTCTGTTAGAAGCAGTCACTTAAAATTTTTGCACCGCTACTACTGTTTTTCTTCAGCTATTCTATTTTTTCTGTTTACTCAAATGGACAAGCACAAGTGAAAAAACTAACTACTACTAACTAACTAAAAAAAATAACATTTCAGTCTGTGGCTGCTGTTAAGTCTGTAAATTATTTTAGTGACCTTCCTCACCGCACACTGACGCAAAAATACATTTGCCAGTAATTATCTAAACTGCATATTACTCCAGCGATGACATAAAGATCATGTCATCACCATTTAACTTTTAAGTCAAGTACCCACTGATACGGATTCTTTAGTTCAGGGAAAACGATTGCTGTGATATACAGCAACCATTTTGAATTTGAGGTCCAGTACTTTCTGATCAGGTACCTGACACACAGGGCTCAATTTCATAATTATTATCATGATACAACAGTGACGTTGAAATTAGACTAATTTTAGGATCTGCTGCAACTGCAGTTTTTACGAGAAGATGACTGAATAAAAGATTCAAATATTTATGAGTCAATTTCTGTTTCTTATTTTAAGGTTGTTTGAGTGTTATGTAATCAGCAATAAAAAATAATCTTCAGTATAATTGAAAAATTTGTCCTTTAATTAGTCGACTTATCGGGAAAAACAAAAAACAAAACCTACATTTATCGGTAAAAAAAATAATTGCCCTAGTCACAACTAGCCATACATAATAATTACCAATAATACCAATGTAGATACTGCTTCTCAACTTAAAATGTGGACTTACTCTATGATTGTGCAGACAGAGCAGCAGTGGCTGGCGCAGCTGGAGCATTGGCGGGTGCAGGAGGAACAGGCGAGACGGTCACATTGGGAGCATGGTGTCCTGGATCCCTGGCTCTTCTGACACACACAGCAGCCTGTAGGAGCCACTGGTGCACCTAGACCTAAAGCACACATACATACTGGATGAGTATTTAAAAAAAAAAAAAAAGTAACCAGGCTGAGCCCACAAATTTGTGACAACACTGACATCTGCTGGTGAAAAGTATTAACTGAACTAACTGTCAAAGTGACTTCTTGTGCACTGGCCCATTTAAAAAAGGTGTTTCCTTGTGGACCTTTGTACTAAAAATACGTTGAGATGACACTTAATTTTTCTAAACTCAGACTGTTGAAGCCTCATATTAGCTTCCCCCATCACCTAAATTGAAATTGCTTTAGAAAGGGACCTCCTCTGAACACTATAGACAGGAGGACAGATTGCTACAACCAATAACTCTGTCAATGTACATCTGGGCTTGTGGGTATTGTGTTAAGGCAGATTTAAAAAAAATATATAAATCTGTATATAATCAAATCTGTCACATGGACTAGATCAAAGAATCACAGCAACATAAATAAATTGGAGATTTAGCCAGTTATCTGAAGGAAGCCTATGGGAAGTGAGAAAAAAGTTATTTATCGAGATAATCTGGAGATATCTGGTAGTTTTTCATGTGAACAGTTTACTTGGGATTTTGTTTTTAGCTTCTCTATCTTTTCCCACATGCTTTAAGTACGCAAGACCTGAAGACGTTTGTACAATAATGGTATCTTGTAATCCCGTGTGGGATGAATCAAATGATTTGGCAAGACACAAAAATAACTTATGACTGAACAAATGAATATGCAAGTATATTTGTGACGCTCTTGGTCCAATGTTTTCCATTACGTAAGAGAACAAATTGTACTTTAGGTGTAAGGGTATTTGTCTGCTGGGATTTCCACTCTGTCAGCTGTTTGAGGGCAAGTCCAAATTTTATTACATGGTCGATCATTTCCACAGTGTCATAACTTCATGATGACTGCTAAATGCACTCCTAGTTTTGGACTTTATGAAATCTTGTTTGGGGTGGAACAGGTTCAGTGAGTGAGTGCTTCAGGTGCTACAAAGGACACTTTCATGAGTTGTATAAGTATGCTTTGGAGGGCCAACCTACTGCTTTGCTTATATCAATAGATGTCACTGTTTTAACTTTTACTATTTTAGTGTCAATCCCATCAGGTTTTCTTTTTCAGTGACTACTGTGGGTCCTGTCATAAACTGTGGACCCTCACCCAAATGTGCTCTGGGGGACAGGGTAAGGTTGTGCACTGAGCACCAAGACAATAGATTTGTCATGCTGTCTTTTGGTGTTGCCATTTCTCGGTGTGACAACATATTCTGCTCAACATATCTGGAGTGTAGTCATCTTATCACCTGCCTGTCAGTTCAGGCTCACCTGCAGCGTTTGCTCTTGTCAGTCTCCCATCATGACCAATCAGTGTCTGTCCTTTCAGCAGTGTCTGGCTGCATGCAGGTGTCTCAGGTTGTCCAGTGGGCTGCGGGTCGATGCATCTCTCCTCCCCGGTCCATATTTTGCCCATCACAGCCTTGGCACCATTGAAAAGCAGGTTCTTTGTCTTTGCTAGGAGGACAAAAACACAGACTCAGTGAGATAACATGTGACTAACTCAGCTGACCGCCCCGGGGCGCCCAAGACACTGGTGTTTACAGCTCAGTGAAGCCAGTGGAACTGCATTGTAACAGCTTCAGAGGCCTGTTGCAAGTAATAGCAAACATAGCATGAATACACAACTTGTACAACAGCCATTATATACTTTATAATAACAATAAATACTGTAAAGTTGTTACTGTCAACAGGCCAAACTGCTGACATCACATTAAACGTTTGAGAACAAAGACGAAGGCACCAAAAGTGGCCAGCGTTATTATTTTATTATTGTACAAAAGGTGTTTTCAACGACTGCTAAACAAGTAGAGACAACTAACAAATGTGCGCAACAACCAAGCTAGCATTAGCTAACTGCTACACAGTGTTATATCCCCGAACAGGCACTTACCGTAGATTTCCTGCCTGTATTTGTTCCCAAACACGCCGTAGTTACTCAGCTCTTGTTGTCCGACGTGTATTTTATACTGGGAGGAGAAGGTTTCCGGGAAAGGACAAGCTCGTTTCGGCATTTTCGCTGCAAAAAATTCCCCGCCGTGTTACTGCGTATCTCCACACTTGCTTCTTGCGGGAAAATTGTACCGAGACAGCAACGAGCCAATCACATACGTCCTTTATTGTCACATGAGAGCTCTGAGCCAATCCGACAGCTGCTCTGCTGTCACATGATTTTTGTTTCCAGATTTAACTTCGCACTCACTGTGCTGCTTTCAGGGGCTGCAGGATTTTTGCATTTTATGTTTTTTTTATGCCAGTAAATATAGAGATTGGTTGACACTTGAGTAAAAGTACGCACAGTAACACATCATTACAACTAAGGACAAGAATAAGAACATTTTCAGATATCAAAAGTGTGAAATAATGCGTGCCACTCTTACCATCATGTTGATGATGACTTTAATGAATGGATTTTTGTTTCTCTTGATCGACAGACTTAAAGTAATCATCAACACACACACAACTCTACACAGTGTATGGTTTATGGACTACTGCATTAACTGATTGTATTTTCATGTATTTTTGAATTTTTATTTGAAAAAAATTCTGCTGGTTTAACTAGTGATACAACCATATATTGACACATACCTTATAATTAAATCTAATAATAAAAGAACAAGAATATTTGACTGCAACAAATCAAACATAGCCACCACTGCTCAAAGGTGACATGGATATTTTGTTTATTAACTAATGGAGGAAATCAGTTTAGATAATGAAAAGATGCCACGTCATCTGTGCTTCCATCAAGGGGAGATGAGGGTTTTCCTTTAGAACATCTGGATCATGCACTCTCTGGACTTTCCAACACCAACCCACTTGACTAAAGAGAGACAGAGAAAAAGAGAAAGATTAGAAAAGTTGGCAAAAACTGTAGAAGTCATCTTGGAAAGGGATATTTTTCACAAGTGTAACAGTGCCACCTAATGGCTATCATGTTGTTTCTGTATTACTATTTATTTGATTTTGAGGCCTTCAGTTGAAGTGTTGATACTTGTCTGCATTCTTACATAATCATTGTATGCACTGCAAAGTAAAAAGAAGATTATGTAAGTTTATTATGTGTCAGACATACTGGGAACTCCAATGTGGTTCTCAATGAAGCGGATGTAGTTTTGTGCCTTGGCTGGGAGGTCGTTCCACTTCCTGGCTGCAGATGTGTCCGTCTTCCAGCCAGGGAAAGTCTCATACTCAACCTCCACTTTGTGTAAAACGTCCATGTTAGCTATAATTGAAAGAAATCAGTTATTACCAATCAATTATCTGTCATCAAACAAAAAATGAGCTTCTGGTTTCTTCTGTTAAATTACCTGGGAAATGGGGAATTCTTTTTCCGTTGAGTTTGTACGCAACTCCAACTTTGATTTCATCCAGCACATCCAGAATGTCAAGTTTTGTCAAAGCAATGCTGTTGGATGGGTAACATGTCAGTTAAACATGTGCGTTTAAAATGTGATTTATGATGGTGCATGGAATGTATGCTTGTGGGATAAATGTTCTTTAGTGATCACACATAACAACAAAACATCTGATAATTTGCTTAGGCTGTTGCAGCCACTCACGCAGTGAAGCCATTAATCATATGAGCGTATCTGACGATGACAAGATCCAACCAGCCACAACGCCGCTTCCTTCCTGTGGTTACACCAACCTCATGACCCCTCGTCTGCAGCAGCTCTCCCACTGCCTACAATAAACAAGAAAAAAAGAAATGTATTATTACTGAACTTAAAGGGACAGTCCACCTCCAAATTAAAAATACATATTTTTCCTTTTGCCCATAGTGCTATTTATTGATTTAGATTATTTTGGTGTGAGTTGCAGAGTGTTGAAGGTATCTGATGTAGAGTCTGCCTTTTCTCCAATATGATGGATCTAGAAAGCTCTCAGCTTGTGGTGCTTAACCCTTTGAAACCTGGAGCGACATCACTTCTGTGAGCAAATTTGTGTGATTTCTTTCAAAAACATGGGGAAAAAAGGGCAGTGAGACAATTGGTCAGAAATGTCCCACAAATTGCAAATAAATATAATAAAATAAAATAAAATAATTTGATTTTTTTTTAGAAAAATATATAATAATAATAATAATGATCATTACTTTTTAAAATTATGTTACAGAATTATTATAATTAGCAAAGCACTCTTTCCAGGACATTTTCTTGATTGTTTCTTTTTTTTTAAAACTAATTTTCTTTTTCCTAATTTCTTGCTAAGTGTAGGGACTATTTTCTTTCTACCAAACCACACCTGCCAGTCGTATTAATGTGCAGAAGGAAGCATGCATCTACTGCTAGCTCACCTAGCACCACTGAGCTAGCTAACGTTGCAGATCAGCTGAGGAGGACACTATTAATGTTTACATCTCGCACTGTCATGAGCTTCTCATCCATGAGTAGATGCACACTTGCCTCTGCAAGTTGACATGGTTTGCAGGTCTACTATGGCAGAAAGAAAATAGTACCTACATGAAACTGCTCACAACAAGGTCTGTGGATTATCTCGAGTAACCAGGTCATGAATTCTGTAAAGATTCTGCAAAGACACATTGTTATTGAGTTTTTAAAATGTATTTTTTGGTGTGTTGAGCACCACAAGCCGAGCGCCATCTAGTGCCATTATATTCAAGAGAAGGCAGACATCTCCACAGCCGATATCCCCAACACTGCAACTCACACCAAAACAATCTAGACTGATAAATGGCACTACAGGTAAGAGGAAAAATGTGTATCTCAGATGTGGGGGTGACCTGTCCCTTTAAATGACCTCAGGCATTTAATAATTCTACAGGAACCTAAAAACATGCTATCAAGTTATAAACACAGCTGAGTACAATAAAATATCACATGGGCTGGAGGGGATTGAGTTTTAACATCTTGACCTGTGTCCCTATGCTCAGCTCCCGTGACAAGTAACATAACCCGGGCTCACACAGTAAATATATCCTGAACCCGTCTCTGGCCCTAAATTTATCCCTGTGAACATGTGACCTGCATAAGAGGTAAAGAGTGTTTGAGCCAGTCTCTCACAAAATTTGACAGCTGCACTGAGCCAGAGAACACCCACCACCCCCGCCTCCCCTCCGCCCGCCCCGCTGCCTGTGTGTCGGCCACATGATCATAAACAAACTGTACATGTCAAGCCCAGCATCAGTGAGTTACATAACGTGTCATGTGTCTCTTTTTCACACAATGCGAAGGCCACGAAAGCATATTATGACATTTACTCTACATGTTCCAGTAATCTTACTGGTTTCCTTGAGCAACATCAAGCTCTTACGTTGAGTTGTTCTGTGGGGAAGGCTCCGATTCCCACTCTGGTAGTGTAGGCCTTTGATACACCAAACACTTCACCAATATTCAGCGGAGGGATGCCGAGACCAGTGCACGCGCCGCCCACGGTGCAGTTTGACGATGTCACAAAAGGATATGTGCCTGAAGAGAAGATTTTATTATTTCACCATCGTACTAACTCCTTCCAGATCCACCTGAATCATGAAACAAAAAACTGTCTTATCGCTGCCGACCCTACCAAAGTCAATGTCGAGGAGAGCAGCGTTGGCCCCTTCAACCAAAATTTTCTTTGGAGATCCATGAAGAGCTTCATACATGTAATAGACCCCGTCTCTCACCATCGGCCGCAATCTCTCAGCGTATTCCTGCACGAAACAAGGAAAACAGAAATCTTTTAATGATGGAGAGAACGACAAGAACGATGCATCACTTTTATAATTTCAATCAGAAATCAGAGTCTACCTTGAGTTTTTTCAGTTGGTCCTCAGTGTCAACTGTCAAGGTTGGGTACATGGATTGATACTGGTGGACAAGGTTCTTGAATCTGAAAGGAAATTGTGAATTATGTCAAAACTGTATGTAATATTAAAGGTGTGTGGCATATTCCTACAATCCCTACCTCAAAGAAAAGTCCTTGAAGTCACCCAGGAGGTCACATACACGTAGGCCGGTGCGAGATGCTTTGCTGGAGTATGCCGGTCCGATGCCCTTCTTGGTTGTTCCAATGCTGTTATTATTAAACACAAAGGTCGTGATGTAAAATAACATACAGAATGAAACTAGATTTGTCGTGCCTCCTGTCCTTACTTCTTTCCTTCTTGTGCTTGTCTCTCAGTTTCCTGCAAGCCGTCGACAACCTGGTGGAAATCGAACACTGAGGAGAGACGGAGAGCAAATCAATACGGGGCAACCTTCACTCTCACACACATTATTTATGCTTAATTGAATAAAGTAAAGCTCTATAAAAATGACATATAGTGTACATACCAAGGTGAGCTCTGTCTGAGACAATTAGTCTCTTATCCCAGCCTTTCAGACCTGGTCAGAGAATAGAAATGACACTATGTGAGTATACACGAATGTTAATTTACACTAGTGCATTAAGTGTGAGAAAAGATACCTTTCTTTTCATTTTTATCGCCCTCTTCAAACAAGCCGGGTAGATGTATAACAACTCCATTGCCTACAAGAAGAGCAAAGGAAGACAAATATGTAGACTCAGTTGCACTAATATTCTTAACCATGCTGGCTCTGTAGCTCAAATCAGGATACTGAAGCCATTACCGATGAGTGATATGCTTTTGGAGTTGATGATTCCACTGGGGAGAAGGTGGAAGTCGTACTCCTTGCCATCCACGACCACTGTGTGTCCTGCATTGTTGCCGCCCTATAAATCAAAGCAGGGTACGTGTTATGATAGTGTCAATGCTTTGATGACAACACAACCACAGAAGTCTCAGCCACACACACACGTCTCATCTGATTTTCCTGAGACAGTGATAAGCCACCCTCTTCCCAATTCACAGATCTTTTCCAGCACCTATTTTAACAGACTTGGCTGGTGCTGGTGGACCCTCCGCTCTGTTCCCCCTGGCTAAGTCCTGGCCTTCTCACGTATCAAGCCACCCTGAGAATGTGACCTCTCTCTAGCCCAGTGGGTGGGGCTCTCAAGCCTCCAGAACACAGGGTGCTAGTCCTGTCAGTGAGAGCAAGTATAGGACAACAAGTGCAACACAGCAACTGCTGGCAGGTTTCACTGAGAGTCCTGGGTGTTTGAGTGACCTCTGATTTCTGACTGGAGGGTTATGTGTCCCATGTGAGTGGACAGAAACTGACCTTTCTGGAGTTATTTTTAATAAGAATTCAGAGCATCTCAGGTTCAATGTCTTTGTGATCTGCAGAGCAACTAAGCACGAATTCAATCAAGCTTGTAATTTGAACATGCATTTGCTACAATGATAGGCATTTGGCTTTTATAAAATGTTTTGAAATTTGAGTTTAATGGCCACAATTACCCTGTTGCAGCATTTAAATCATTGAGTGCACCGTTATGAAACCACAGTGCATGCCCAGTATGGATCATTATAACAGTTTCCCAGCTAATAAATAGGGTATTCAGTTAAGTATGACAGAGGTTAAGGGTTTTCACTCTGAGCACCTGTTGCGCTTTACCACGCTGCCAGTTACTGACAGATCCCATCATGATTTCAGAGGAAAAATGGCATTCAGCAGAAACACAAGGAGACGCCCCTGTGGAGGCTCATCTGAAATCACAAATCCAAACATTTACCTGACATCTGCAGACAATATCCGCTTCGGTCGCCAGCAAATCGACGACTTTCCCTTTGCCCTCGTCTCCCCACTGCGCGCCGAGCACCACTGTCACTTTGTTCCCCGCGTCGTTGCGCGATCGCTTCTGTCCGGCTACGGCGGGTTGATTCATGTTTTTTTGGTCTTTTGCCGACCAGGTGAGCGACATGACGGTGGTGGCTTTAGCCTGCCCGTCTCAAGAAGACTAAGCAGGCTCCCAAGAGTGGCATTGCCATATCTGTAACCTCATAGCCGATGATGTCAGAGCCAGACGCACAGAAGTGCGTGACTTGTCTCCAGGGCTGTTAAAGCAACGAGAATATAGCCTTTCCACAGCACTCACAGGGATCCACCTATTCAAAACCTATTATAACATTTATTATATGTAGCCTGCATAATTCTAATTGATTATGTTTGCCTCATTAACGCCATCTGCGTGACATGGCTGATTAAATACACACAGCTGAACAGTAAATTCACTTTTATTAAAATATATCTAACATTAAAAGTTACAATCAATTATGTAATGTCCTTATATTTCAGGGTTCATTTGGATAATATATAAAGAAATTAATACATGACATTCAAGCAGTTTTTTGATGAGTTAAATTAAATATCTTGTACCAACAACACTGCATCTTTCCTTCTGTAGGTGCTGTAAGGTAAATAGAGCTTATGGCAAAACACATTCACTGCATATTACAACAATTATACAAAACATATAAAGCACATTCAACTTTTTTTTTTTTTGGGAACAGTTTTTGGAATCCAACCACTCATATACACAAAAACTTCATTTACATAAAGTGACTGTGGGCATCCATGCTGTGAAGATCCCAGCCTTAGATGTGTTTATTCTTCTGGAACAAATCACTGCAAAAGGAAGACTTCTGCATCCTCTCCAAGGAGTCAGTGCTCATGTGGACTCTGAAAATAAAACAAGTCCTTCCGGTTCACAACTCTTGTGTTAAATTAACATGTCCTTCTTCCTCTCGATTTCCTTTTTCTGGAGTCACCTACGGAAACAGAGACTAAAATGAATGAAGGGAATCAAGATATATCTCAATAGAAATACTTTAATACCTTTAAAATTATTATATTTACAGTGGGTTAAGAATTTATTCACGATTGTCTTACAAACATGACTTTAAAAATCTTAAGATTTTTTTTAACTGTTAAACATTTTTAATGCATCACATACAGCATCTTTCATCAGCACAGTTTACAGGAAGCACACAAGACTGCATTAGTAGATTAGAAACGGTCCCGGCTGTAGATTCGGGGGGGGGGGATGGACAAGAAAATATGGAAGGAGAGACACAAAAGTGAAGGCTTTTATGAAATAAATCAAGTCCACGATGACTTCACAATGACTCCACAAACTGAAAGGCTGTTTGAGAATACAAAGCTGTGATATTACATCACTGAACCACTATTTAAAAAAGGATTAACTGCTGTACATGTTATTTTTAGGGTTAGTTTTCCCCAGGTTGAATGGACATTAGAATCACCTCAACACACATAAGTTAAGATTTGGGCCTGATGATAACTTGATTGGAAAAGTGTTAAAGAGTGCAAGTGTTAAAAGCCGGACAACAGAGACAAATGAAATCCAGATTCCAGTTAGACTGACAAATGACGTGTTATTTGGGACAAAGCTTCGACGGTGATTGAGCTAATTAGGATGATGTTCCTGCTTACAGTTTTGCCATCCCATCGATTTGACCTACCTCACTGCAACACACAGCCCTTTTTATGTTTACTGTGTCCTTTCCCACTGTTACCTTGTGTTTCAGAGAGTCAGAACGGAAAACAGAGCATTCAAACAAAACTGTCCATAGATTCAAATCCATTCAATATTAAATCTGCAAATCAAATGCTGCACACTGCATCCATACGCTTTAATAAAATGCATGCTGTCATGCTAATAAAAATACTTATGAACATACACTAAAATAGCCCATACATAAAATATAAAATGTTAAATGCAATAAAAACAAAGCAAATAAAGATCTCCCTTTAAGACAAGTCAAAAGACTAGCATTCCAAGCATGTGCTTTATTTAAGTTGATGAAAAGATTACCTTGGTTACTCTTCTTTTTGCTTCTTTTAAAGAGGCTGTGTTTCTTTGGTTCGGGCTTAAGGGATGGAGGCACTGCTTCAGACACTGATGGCAGATCATCTGATTCCAGTCCATCTGGAACGTCGCACCCCTTGCTGCCCTCCCTGACTGTGGTCACGTATGTTTTTACAATAATGCATTTCCGCTCTTGTCCTGCAGTCTCTGCTAAATGGCTTTTTTTATTGCTAGTTTCACCTTTCCCTTCTCCCGTTGTATTGCTTTCACTACTCTGTGTCACATTGTCTGTATTAGGTAAAGGGCATTCTTTGATCTGGACATTCACACTAATGTCCGCTGGCTCCACAGGTGTCACCCCCTCAGATGCCAGGCTGGGAGTACACTCTGACACAGCCTCTAGCAGGTCGGTATCTGAGAGGGAAGATGGGCTGAAGACGCTAGTCTCGGTGGAATCCACTGAAAAGCCATTTGTGGAGAGACATGGCTGATGTTCTGCTTCAACATGAGGCTGAGGTTGTGTTAAATCTAGCGGCGGCACTGCTGGTTTCTGTGGGTGTTGCCCCTCTGGCAGTGACGTAGGTCTTTCCAGGGGTGTCTGGATGGTCATGGCTGGTTCTCCTGTGGGGGCTTTGGGAGGAGGTGCAGCTGGTCCGTCTTGCACCGAACTCTGAGGAGCTGGCGGAGTCTCTTCTGATGGACTGATGAAGCCGTTCATTTCGCCTGTGCTGGCCTGGTGACCCTCTTTCTGGGGTTTGGTGGGAGCGGATATGGTGGCTAATTCTGCGGCTCCTTCGTCTACAGGCTTGACACTTGATTCTGAGGGGGAGAAGTAGGTAGTATTGATGGTTAGTGTATACACATTAAAAGGAATACTTCACCAGCAAAATGACCATTTGTATATCAATTACACACCCATGTTTCTCGCATGCTCCAGTAAACGGAAAAATGGAGAAAATTCTTGATGAATTTAAGTCATAGAGGCCCACGTTCGACAACAGCAACACTATATTCACACTGTGTTCTTCACAACACAGCATGAGTAACTGATATACAAATGGTCATCTGCGGGGTGAAGTATTCCTGTAAGGCCATTATCATAATTGAAATGGGGTGATGTTTCACAGTAAGCAAAGCTGCAAGAAAACAAATCGCTCTCCATGCAAACAAATGCTAATGAAGCTCTACCAAGCAACTAAGCACAGGAGCTAGCTTAGCAAGGTGGCAGCGGTGTTTAAGCACAAATAAAATAGCCTAGAGAAATCAGCAAGGCTGTGTTGTGGCTCGCAGTTAAGCAGCTCAGGAGCGGAGCTAGGAACTGCGGATGGAGGCCACAGTCTCTTGTCCTTACCAGATGGGCAGGTATCCCTATGCTTTTCACTAGAAGGGAGGCTTTCCGAATCGCACCTTGGCCTGGTCTTTCTTAGGCTGAAACCTTTCCTGATATCCGCCAGGAGGTGGTCGATGATGCAGCCATCGTTCTGTGGCACAAAGCCTTTCTTGACTGTTAAGAGATTTAAAAAAAAAAAAAAAAAGAGAGCTTGTAACACATGCTATTCAAATGGCATCTCAGTTAGGAATTTCTAGTTCACAGGGAAAAAAGCAGGGCTGTTCTCGACTTACTAATTTTTCCATTCTCTCCCTTCTGTCTCTTGGACTCCTCTTCTGCCAGCTGCTTCTTCCTCTTCTCAGCCTTGGCAGCCTGCTCTCTTCTGGTTTTGTTTTCCTGCATCATGAAAGTAAGGATGTCACTCACTGCCAAGTACAAAATGTACGTAGCAATTTGTCTTTGTATCATTTGTGCAGAGACATATCAACATTCCAGTTTCACCACGGTAAAATGATACTGATGTTCTAAAGAAAACTCTTCCCATTGACCCAAGTGGAAGACTTAACCATGCAGTACACACACACACACACACACACACACACACACACACACACACACCAACAANTGCAGTACACACACACACACACACACACACACACACACACACACACACACACACACACACAGTGTATTCACTAACTTACACAATATAAACCTACTGTGTAAAAAAGACTACAAACATATATCACAGTCATATCATGACTCAGGGCACTGACACACCATGCCGACGTTTTCCTGTTTCAATGACACAGACTACAGCCGCCTGCTGGTATGGAGTTTTCTTGGCTGTAGTCTTTGCGATGTGTCTGATGTGTCTAGCAAAGACACAGGCGATGTGAGGTGACGCAACAGTTGGCCTTCATTGCCACTAACTATTTGAAGTTGGCATGGTGTGTCTGGGCCTTAACACCCACACAGTATCCTCCCTGACCTTCAGCGCCCTGATGAAAAGTTCTCGGAAAGTCCTGATGGTTCCGAAGAGGTCCTCGAGCGACAGCTGATTGGAGTCTTCACATAAGTAGACAGCCAGCTCGCTCTTCTTCTTCTCCATCGCAGTAAACCTTTCACTTAAAGCCTGACATGCCTTCAGATTTTCCTGCAGCAGAGAAACATAAAGACACTTGGATCCAGCTTCCAAAAAACAGTACGAGTTATCCCATTTTGTCGCCATTTGTAGGCAAAGCAGAGAATATCATCTTACCTCAAGAACTTTTGCGTATTGCTCCTTCACCTCTTCGACAGAGTTGGAGACCTTTTTGGCCGTGTCATTCAGTCGTTTCAGTAAGGCACTGGCTTCCGACTGAACAGAGTCCAGATTAACTCTGAGGACAGAGTGTAAATCATTTTCTTATAAAGTGTGCCACTTAGGACCAATTAAAAAAAAAAGGAAGAATATGAGCTGAAGTATTTGTGAAAGGTTTGTATACCCTGCTGCTTTTTGACAGACTTCTATATCATCTGGCAGCGCCAACAGCTCCGGGTGGTTCGCCTCTGCTTCCTTTGCAAAACAAGCCAAGCAGTGGGTAATTAAACACATTCATAACTGAGAGAAAACAAAAGTTATGGCAGCTGTGAGCCACTTTGTGTACCTCCAGGATATGATGAAGCAGCGTGATGCGACTCTTGTTGGCCTTAGTCTCCGTAAGCTTGAGCAGAGAGCTGATCTTGAACCCCTCGGCGTTCCCTGTGTGACTTCCCTGGAAGTAGACCGATGATTAAAAATTCAAGCTCTGTCTAAATGTCAGCTTAAAGTAAAATATACATGAGACAGAAGAGGTGCTTACATAGTTGAGAAAATTCCCTACGTCAAGGATGAGCCTGCAGAAACTGGGCATGAGCGTGCTCGTTCTGAGAGCTGAGAGATTCATTACATGGCGTTAATTTGATGATTATCTTGAGAAACGATGACAACTGCGTGCATGCGTATACAGCTGAAGGCCTATGGTTTACTCACACTGGCAGGCCTCCTCCACTAGCTTGACTTTAGGTTTGAGCATTTCCAACACTGATGAAGTCTCCTCGCACAACAACATGCACTCGATCCTCAACTGATAACTGGGGGAAAACAGGCCAGAAGGCAAAGTAACTAAAGAGACAAGTATGAGAATCACAGCACTCACATAATTAACAGTTAAAACCAGAACTGAAGTACAAAAAAAAAAAAAAAAAAAGTCACCATGGCACAGTGAGAAGGGAGGTGTAGAAGCGGTCAACATTTGCCAACTTGTCTTTTTCTCCTTGGAAGGACTTCAAATTTTCTATCTACATGAAAGTACAAGACAGTGAGTCATACTTGCCATTAAAAAAATTGGACTCTTAAGAACAGATACGTGTGCAAACATGTCTCTAGGTAAAAATGGAGAATTGCTCAGGAGTACAAACCTCATGCTTCTCTGGTAGGAGCTTAAGGAGCTGTTTTAGCACCTCAACATCAAATTTACTACGGTCCCCATTCTGAATCATGGCTACAAACTCCTCATTTTTGCTGGACAGAGAAAATTTAAAATACTGAGATGAAAAATGGACCAAACTATATTCCAAAACCATCATCAAAATAATGAACAACATCTTACCATTTGAATTGCTTTAGGAATATGTTCAAATTCAAGTTTTTCTTTGGATCAATGAATGTAATCTGTACAAAAAAAGAGAAGTTAAAGAGGCATATTGATTTTTCAACTTTGATAATCAGGTGTGTTTGTTCTGAGTGCTGCAGCTCTGAGGAGCGGCGTCGTGTGTTGACCAAGCACACCTCTTTAGGCTCCTTCTTGACAGGAGCAGCTGCCCCCTTGTCTTTGTGCTCGGTCACCGGGAGACAGAACAGCTGCTCGATACTGCTGTAGTCCGGCTCCCGAGGAGGAGGCTCTTTCTGAACTGAGGCCCACATGGAGTGACCATCTGTGTGTGTGCAGGAAGAGAGGAACCTGTCATGAGCTCATGTGGCTCCATTTTGTATCAACATCCTACCATGGCCAAAATACAGGGTAATCCTCTGCAACACCCACATTAAATAACAGCCAAGCTTGGAATAATGGTTCTGTTAATATCAATGTTCTGTCCCCATCAACTATTCTCTGCACAGATGCCTTCTCTCTCATCTATTTGAACATAAAATAATGGCCTGAAGGGGCGTATAATATCTTGATGGATGAAGGCAAAACTTTCTAAACAAAAACAAGAAGAAAAATGATTTAGCTTATTCAAAATTGGCTTGACACTTTTGAAATTAGATTCAGCCAGAGTTTGCTGCCTCATGACGCAAGTGACAGATTGCAGTTGAAATAATTTGAGCCTTCACAAGAATGCTGTATCCACTCACCAGTAACTGTGCGGAGTTTTTGCCAGTTGAGCTTTTTCATCCTCAGGGTGGGGCATCGGTGTGCTTTTACAGGTGCAGCACACCCCAGGGCCTGGCTACTCTGAGCCACTATCATGCCTGGGGGAGGTGGAGGTGGAGGTGGCATGCCAGGTAAGGGAGGTGGTGGCGGTGGTCCGCCGCCCATCCCTGGTAGGGGTGGTGGAGGGGGTGGGGGAGGAATGCCTGGACCGCCGGGCAGTGGCGGTGGAGGTGGTGGTGGTGGTATTCCAGGCAAGGGAGGTGGTGGTGGAGGTCCACCAAACCCTCCAGGTAGCGGTGGAGGAGGAGGTGGTGGGGGTGGAGGTGGGCACTGCTTAGTAGTCATACTAGGGGGTAGAGGAGGAGGTGGGGGTGGAGGTGGAACAGAGGCACACAGTGGCTTCTGAGAGGATGTTATGTCTTTGTCCTGATGATCCAAATCAGTCTGCACGGCCTTATCCACTTTCACAAGCTGCCCGTCAACTTCATGATGACCTTCATAGCTCTTGCGTTTGGAGAACATCAGCCGCTGCATGATCCTCTCATTGGACTCCATCTGAGCTGGAGCACAAACCCAGACAAACGCACATATGAACTACAAAAAAACAAAAGTTTTCAGTGACCCTGTCAACAGCTTCCTCTATGATCTGCTTTCCCGGATAATCACTCCCCTTCACACATGAATCACAGAGAAGGCCATTAACTAGCCATTAGCCTCTCCAGAGAGTCTACCTAAAGTGAATGTATTGCTGCTTCAGTGCTGACTCACAGTCCTGGGCCAGCAGTATGGCTCTGTTAGTGATGGACTCCAGAGCCAGCCAGATATCAGAGCGGCCCGGCCCCAGCATCAACAGCGTCTGCAGGATGGACAGCAGCTGGAGAGAGGCTGGAGAGCTGCTCACCTGCACATGCAAAAGCATAAACAAAGAGGGCTCGTCATGCTTATTCCTAAGTCTAATAATGTGTACCAGCACCACAAAAAAGAAATCAAAGACTAACGACTAACGAAACGTCAATTCATTCATTCATTTTCTTGACTTCTTAATAGAGTGCTGCAGGAATGCCATTTTTTCTTTCATGATTATTGAAGCATAAATGCAATCACCAGGAGTAGAAGCTTCTGTTAGGCTAGCTACACTATGGTTGCATGACTTTATCGTTACCACCACCATGAGGTTGTAAAACCGTGTTTGGCCTGATGAGGTTTTGTAGATTCATTTAGCCACTTGTTAGCAACCACCTTTTGTTAAGACGCCTAAAGGCTTCAAAATTGACAAGTGGGGGTTCTTACTGACGTGCTTTATGTTGTAGAACAAAGCATGGAAGTCTCTTGAGCTTGTGTTAACCACAGACCCTATTTTAGGCTTCTAGACAGTCAGCTCTCACCTTGTTAAAGAGTGTAGTGAAAACCTCCAGGTGATCACTCATGTCAATGCCGCCATAGATCCGCAGCAGCTCCTCCTCATCTTCAGCCATTGCCTCTTCAAAAGCCTCACACTGAATAATCAAGTCTCCATCCTCCTGTTCCCTGCACACACCGCACACATCACTGGTGGGGACACTTCATAACATTTAAATGTCATTTTCAATTTTCAAAAAAGCAAAGACAAGGGCCTCAAATTACTGTCATTAATGGACGCAAATTGCAAATGTTCTTTTCTAAAAGCACCATTTTCCTTCCAATTATTACGGACTTTAAAATGACCTCTAAAACTGGAACTCAATTTGTTGCGTAAAATCTGCTTCAGAGACAAAATCAAATGTGAACAACAGAAGGAGTGCTCACCTTAACTTTGGCAGAATATCAAGCAACTGCAGCCCTGCAAGACAACAATAAAGCACAGCCCTGAGTATCACAGCACTTAATTATACCTTTCTTAAGAAAGTTTATCTCCAAAATATGTCACACATGTCTCCACAGTGGCATATAATAGTTTCTGGGGAATTTGGCAGGGAGTCACAGGTGAGCAATCACACGAGAGGAGTGGCCAAACAAATGGCTGATTGGTCCAAGGTGGTGGATGGCATTTTAAAGAATTTAGGAGTTTATATAGGTGGAAATATGACATATTTGTCAAAGTGCTTAACCCTGATGCCTCATACAAAAAGCCTGAGTCCAAGTTTAATCCTGTTTTTGTCCAGTGTATGCTTGGACAGACTCTACAGGACATAAAAAAGAATAATCCACTACAGAAAACAGATGGATTAATAGTGAGATACATTAAAATGATGTTATCAAAATCACATGAGGTCAATGTGATTTAAACTTTAAGAGTAATGATATTTTCTGCACACACATTTTTGGTGTAAAATGCATGAATACACAATGCTTTATACACTTGAGGTTTGCTTAGTTCTCAGGCGTTTTGTCAAAGTGAGAATGAGGCCATTCGACCTATTCTTAGACAGACCCAGTGACAGAGATATTTGTAATTGAGCTCCCACTGATGGCCCGCTTTCCCATCTGCAGTCACTTTCAGCACAGAGGGGACACGCTGTTGCAGTCTACCGCAGTTTGACCTTACTCATGATGAGACTCTAGACTCCTGATGAATCGCTAAAACAGCAGCCGAACGGAGAACCTACCAATAAACTGCTTTCTCATCTTATCTCTCTGCCTGAGGTCATCCGTCCCAAAGATGAGGGCGTTGATGACACTGAGAAGTGTGACCATGTAAGGGACGTTATCTGTGGCCTGCAGCTCGTTCATGATCACGCTGAAGCGATACTGTTGCATCTTCACGCCCTGTGGGGAAAAATCAAAGTCAGTGTAAGTCATCAACTTCAGGAGGAAGACTCCACAGGAGTGCAATGCTTGTGCATGCAACCCACCACTAGAGGGCATTGTTAAAGGGTTTATCATTCAGAGTGGTGATGTAAGATCATGTGAGGTAAATCCCACAACTAAACTTTTCCAAAAGACAGTATTTCTTTCCATATGTTCATCTACTTGCCTTATAGTGATCCAAGGCATCCAGTGCCAGGGAATGACCATCTGCAGAGAACACGCTGAGGGCAGCAAGTAGCTCAAACACCTGCTTCTTCACCATGGTATTGGAAGTGTCCAAAGCTGCGAAGCATAATGATCACACACATCAATTCAGGTTGAGTGCTCAGACTTTCCATTAATTTCTCTTAAAGCAAAATCCCCTGTCTCTTCTCTTTCCCCCATGTGTGTAGACCCAAGCAGGATGCTTTGTTTCACTGCCTTTTGGGAAGCTCAACTTGAACTTTGCCCTCTGAAGATGCCACGCTGTACTCAAGATAAACATGTGTTTGTGTCACAACTCACTGTGAGGCTACATTTTTAGGGATGTGTCCCAAAGCAACCCTTAATGACTCATCTCTGTACATAAAGCTGCGTACATGACTGGAAAATTCAGCTCTGCACAGTGAGTCACGGAGTGTTATGACCAATTTCACAAAACATTACAATTGTTACATAATAAGTAAAAAAACTCAGGTTGTTAAACATGGTTTTCTTTTGATTTATCTAACTGATTTTAATATCTTGACCAAATAGTTTGCATACTTAAAATATTTTCTGAAGTATCTGAAATGCTTTTTTAATGGGCTATGAGGCTATGCTGTAATATAGTCACACATGCACACTATGCGGAGAAATGAGTGCAGCGGATGTGATGATTTTTCACAAAATGAAAATAATAGTCAACCTTGGGAAAGCTTCCGGATGTATCCTTCGTTCTCTATAATGAAGTGGATCCCTGCAGAGGAGTTCATGACTGCTCGCACGCAGCTGACACAGGTGAGCTGCAGAAGGGCATCTGCAATGCGAGAGCATCCCCGCCCTGAGAGCCGGTCCAGGGCCTCCAGGAGGAGATCCAGTCCGCTCAGCTCCAGGAACTGGACCATCCATGTCTGGTCGCTGCCCTCCAGACGACGCTTCAGCCCCGAGTAGTTGACCACGGTGGGAACTTGCAGCAGTCTGATGCACAGCTCTGGGTCAGCACTCTCTAGGTTGGCCTCCTGCTGGGAATCTGAGTCCTGTGAGGAGCCCAGGCGATCCCTAACTGCAGCCCACTTCTTCTTCCCATCTGACTTCCCTGACATGATGGCTGCGGGGGACAGAAGGGAAACAAGTTCACAGTTTGTGTGTGCAGTTGACAAGAGACAATTTTCAGCTATTGTTTTTTCAAAGAAAATTTTCAGCTAGTTTTCGACGGCAGATGGCGTCTGTTTGCACCGATAGCCATTGATTTTGTCAAGTACACATTGTCGCCATTGCTATCGAGACAAGAGGAAACAGGCCAAAACAAGGCCTTATCAGAAAGAACAGCAGAATAGGAAATGATAGCTCTGCACTTTTGTGGATGAGCAAAAGATATGTCAGCAGTCCACTCACCACCAGCTCTGCCAAACATTCCTATTTAATCCTGCTTGAAAGAAGGGAGACTCGTTGTCAGCTCGTCAAAACTCTCTACAAAGCCTGGCTCAAAGCCTGGTGTGGACAGCAAGAGTCACAGTTTACTACATAAATAAATGTATTTTCGAGCTCATGGCTGGGATATAAACACTGAAAAATGTGCACAAGGTACACTTGTGAAAAGCTAGTACACAGAAACAACTGTGCAGGAGGAACATTCCTCAACATCATACTGGCATCTGACATTGACATGAATACACACATTGATCCCACAAGTGCCCTTTTCTGGCATAACCTCAGAGCAAAATCCTCTCTTTTTTACCATCCTGTCTCACCCCTGAGCTTCTAAAAACTCTGCACTGAAATGCATTTTACTAGTGTAAACACGTTCCCACATTCTAATAAAATCAACAGGATAAGGACTCAGACCAAAAAAGGGGAAATCTTTCTCCAGGGGTCTAAAAATACGTTCTCTCTCTGTGCTGGAGTTGTAATATTAGGTGGTTCAGAATAAAGGGACAAGCGTGTGTGGTTCCTCTGTGTCCTGTTGTTGATTTCACACTTGGCAAACATAAGATATACAGAAGAGACACTGAGTGATGAACATGAACAAACACAAAGCTCTGTAAAAAGATCGTTCACAGTGCCAGTCTGGAAGGAATTATAGCTTTCACAGGTCCTTTATTTTACCATCTAGACAATAGAAGGCCCTACTCTTGCTTTTTTTCTGCTTCATTTTAGGTTCTACATGTTGGGAGCTCTGTTAACTAAACGCAGTAAAATCCAATTTTGTATTTCTCTCTTTTCAAAAGGTAATTCACAGACGTAATGACTTGTGAAAAATCCAACAAATTGGATTTCTTTTCACTCAGCGGAGTCAAGGTGAAATGAGGCTTTATTTTTTTCTCACATATTCTGGTGAGGCATTTGTCAGCTCTGACTGCAGCATTTTAGTCCCACTGCCAGTGTGAGAGTGTTACCGTGGCAGCGAGCAGGCAGACAATGGTGTTTTACAAAAGGCTTTCTCAGTACTCTTCAAAGAGCTGTGTTCATTAGCCACAAAATGGATGGAATGATCCCTGCCTCCCTTTCAGACTGACAGGAGTTATGCCCAGGAAACCAGTTAAACACTTTCTGATTTGGGAGGACATTTGGCATTCATGTTCAGTGTGAGTAAGGAACAAAAGTTGCAAGTTGACGCTTGTAATCTGGAGAATTTTCACACAGTCATGGATGCTTGTGAAGATATTACAGTTTCATTGAGATCCATTAAAAGTTCTATTTTACTGTTTCACATCCTGCAAAGCTGGTATTATGACTAAAGACACTTCTGAGGAAATGCCTTGTGTATAAACGTGACTCCCCAGTATGGCGCAGGAACTTTTCATGAGGAAGGAAAGGACTTTCCCAGTACAGGAAACTTAGCCTGAGATAAACACGCGGGTGTGACAACTCATGTTCCTCTCTCACATTTTCAGTTTCGTTCCTAAGGATGATGACTTGATCCCATAAAGAGGGATATTCTGTTCTTGTGCAAACGTCTGTGTTGTATGTAAAGTGGCGTCAAAGAACGACTGCAATGGAAAAACATCTGCACATTCTTTCGGGCACTCCTCAAATATAAGCAACTTTCCTTTCTCCGACCTTGTCTGCCAGGTCTCCCACATGTACCGCTAATAGCAGGCTGAATCACTGCACACAGGACAAACCCACTCATCTGTCCTCTGGTTAAACCGCCCACGCAGCAGCCCACTGCCACTGTACAGCATCAACACTTCTGAATGCGCAGAAACATCTCCACTGAATTATTTCCTCTGAGACATATGCAAAGCTTGCTTGCATGATTAATTGGGTTTTTTTTTTATGGAAATGCTCTGTGCAAGTCAGCAATAACAAATGAGTCAATAAACTGTAATAGATTTAGAGGAAATTAGTTAAATCTCATGGACCAGTTCACACATTTGTCTCTCCTCTTATTCTGCTTCCTTCCACTGTAACACCACATATTATTTGGAGATAAAGGATGGGGATTATAAAATAGCGAATCTAATGTTACAACATATGTTTACACATAGCACACATGCTGCTTGGTGATTGCACAATCATAGATGATTATTTAAGTTTCATCAATGCCATAAAGTCTTTTACAGTAGGGTCATTATTACAACATAAAACATCTGGTAGTCATTTATTTGATATCCTACCCTCCTCTGTTCCACACTGCTATTTAAGGGAGTAACCAACATGACTGTAAAGTCTACAAAATGTTTCTTTTAGTTGCAGTGTCTCTTGTTCCCACTTGTCTGCAGATTTCTTCAGCAATAGTCAGACTGATTTCACATCTGCACATTATCAGAAAAACACTGACAGTGACAGCCCATGTGGTGCAACATACAGCCTTACAACAGAAATCCTCAGTTCAAGTTGATTTTGGCAACATAGTTTGTTTTCCCTCACCGCCGCCTTTCTCCTTTTTCTGTCCGAGGCAAGGAGCTGTAGAGGGAACAACCGATTACCACCTCCGGGATGTATCGACAAGACTGTGATGCCAGAATGCAATTGCCAGTTTGCGAATCTGCATTACGCATTTGCATTTGGCCCATTGTGATGAAAAACAGGAGCTGACATAGCGACATTAACGGTGTAACATCATTACTTTGCGTTTCGATTTATCCCCACATACCAGGGGACATAACGGGACTAGTCACCTTAACGTTACTATAGCGTGTAAAAGATACCAGAAAAATAAGATAATAACGCGTTACTTCAGCTACTACACATGTCACATCTTAATGCCCTGTTGCATCGTTATAGATCACCTATGAGTGTGACACCTTACCTGGTTTTATTCCATAGATATGAAGACACTTGAAGAACCGCCTCCTCTGGTGCTTCAGATGGAAGGGCACTCTGCAGTCATCCGGACAACCTTTTGTTCTGGCAAAACATGAAACAAAGACTCCTGAATATTTCGGCACTCAATGGCAGGTCAGACCCTGTGTGGTATGCTGATGGCACTGCGTTCAGATCGCTACGGCCCCTGAGCTTTCACTCACTTGTGAGAGACTGACAGTGTCAATACCATGGTGAAGACAGCAACATTACTGAACTAAGACATCCGGTCAAAACTTTCACAATAAAACCCATTACGGGTATGCCGCAGGTTTAACTGCTGATGCAGTTCCAATGTAGGATCAAGAAACGATATAGCCTTCAGAGTTTTTACCTAAAGAAGACTGTGATTAGCCAACTGCTGAACACAGAAGACTAGAAAGATTGTGGTTACGATACCCCCCCCCCCCCCCCCAAAAAAAAAAAAGACATATAACAGTAAGTTAAGGATTGGAGTAGCATTGTCAAGTTACCAAGGTTTTAAGAAAACTAGATGTAGCTACCATTAGTTAGCTTCGAAACTATAATCTAGCTAGGCTAGGCTAGGCTAACTGTCAAATTAGTTACATTGTCCCCTTATAATTCAAGAAATAAAACAAAAGTGCCATTAATGATCTATGAAGTAAACAGAAAATAACCTTTAGCCACAAAAAAGTTGTGGTTACAATGAAACTTCTCCTAAAATATAATTTAGAGCATCCTTATGAGGTTACCAAGGCTTCAAGAGAACCGGGTTAGCTAGTTAGTTTAGCTAGGTTAACTGTTAAATTTTAAATAAAAAAAAATAAAGCAAAAGTGCCACTAGTAATCTATCCAGTAAACATAGAAGTACGTTAGTCCACAAAAAGAAAAATTGTGGTTACAATGACACCCCTCCCTTATAGCGTTACCATGGTTTCAAGAGAACCAAGTTAACTAACGTTAGCTAGCTACAAACGTTTAGTCGAGCTAGGCTAACAGTAATGGTTACATTGTCCTTTTACAAATCAAGAAATAAAACAAAAGTGCCATTAATGATATGTCGAGTAAACATAAAGAACCTTAGTCCACAAAAGAAAAACTGTGGTTCAATGAAACTCCTCCCAAAATGTATTTTAGAGCATCCTTATGACATTACCATGGTTTCATGACAAACGGATTTAGCTAACGTTGTAACGTTAGCTGGGCAAACTGTCAAACTAGTTAATGTTACATTATCCCTTTACACAAGTAAGGTATAAAATAAACATAAAATAGTTAATTAAATAAATGTGTTTCCACACGACACCGAATTTAGCCCAAAATAAACTAATTAGCAATAACTTCAAATGTTGCAGTGTAGCAACACATAACGTTAGCTCCCAACAGCTAACATTTGTAACTGTTATGGCTAACTTAGCAGTAAACCCATCACAGAAAAACGTATTTAACAACTAAAATTATATACAAAGCACTGCTATAAATGAAGTACCCAAGGAAAATGCTCCAACCAGAGATTTTGGAATAAAGACCTTCCTGAAACTTACCTGTTTATAATGGCTTGCACATATCTTGCTAAACAAAGCTATAATAATGTCAGTTAAACTCCAACTGCTACCGAACTGCTACTAAGTTACTAGCAATAAGTCACTGAGCTGAATATAACGGCCGGGGGAACAACTAAAACCAAAGAAAATGTATTTTTTCATTGCATATTTACATGCAAAAGGCTTTCTATGGTCAGCATTTTATTTTGAAGGCATACTAATTGCCTAACTTCCGGTCTCAATGTGCCTGCTGTTTTGTAGCTTGAAGCTGTTTGTGATGCTGAATGCAGCCAGTGGTTGTGGGCCCTCCCCCCACACTCCCCATCCCATCAGCTGGATCTGACCTCAGGCGGATAGTCCCTGCAGGAGGGAAATTAACTTGGATTCCCTGATTCTCCAAGTCGACTCATTCAAGATATCTGACGCACTGACAGAGCACAGTCTATTGTAATCTTAAGTGAATTTGGTTTTATCTGCAGACACAATGTCCAACCTTCAGGCTGTGTATGGCTCTGACAGCCCCAAAGAGCCTTATGTGGTATTAGACAACAACATTTTTTTCAAAACATTAGATTTTTTAGTTCTCTCTAATCTAGACCAGCGCACCTTGTTTTTCTCAGTGGAATTGCACATATTTACTCTTAAATAATTGTCCTTTGAATGTTTTAAATCAGAATCCAGAAACCAGACATAATCCGGAGACACCCAGACATAAGCCTAAAGTTTCCGCTCTGATTTGTTTACATGGCTTCAAGGGGTTTGGATTGCAAAATCTTCCACAAAGCGCATTTTGATCCACTGCTTTAATGACACAAATAGGGAATAAAGGGGCATAACCCAAACTGTAGCTTATATAATACCAGCAGAGCATGGAGATAATAATTCAGCCATTTCTCAATAATCTTGGATTTAAGAGTGAAAATGTGCCTTAATTAAATGTTCCTGTGACTTACAAAATCCTTAAAACAACACAAAGTTCATGAAGTTCATAACTGCCTTGAGTGTGTTTACATTTCCCCTTATGCGATAGGGATAATGTTGTTATTGTGACTTTTAATTATTTAGCTTTTTTGAATATTTCTCTTAGGTGTAAGTGTATAGTTCTGCAAAATATAAAGTCATCTTCAACAGACTTTTTCTTTCTGTTTCTGAAACAGACAGCCTCTACTGTCAGAATGACAAGAGGGACTTTTGTTTGGCTGTCCAGCCTATTTTTCGTTGAGAATCTGTTTATCATTCCCCTTGTGACTTGGGGCCATTTAGCTTGCTATAGAGTTTCACCGCCTCAGAGAAGGAAAACTTTACTCTAATTGTATTGTTGCACTGTTTTACGTCCCCTGAGCCAAAAGAGGTTTTGTTAATCTATAGGAAAATGGGGCTTCTATGATGGGGATCACAGAGAAATCAGCAGCATGGATACTCAAGTTACAAAGCCAAAGAATATATACAGGGCTTGCTGTCTTCCCAGCCTGTCACAGTGAAAATAATGGCCACACATTAAACCGCTTTGTTTACACGGAGCAACAAAAGCTACTGAGCAAATACTACATCCTCATTTAAGTCCACAATTCTATTGCTGAGCTGGTTGAACAGGATCACGCAGCCCCGTTGAAATCAAGCTCCCAATATTTAAAAGCCAAAGTCAACATCATTTACGTTTATTTTTTTCTGTATACATGTATACGCAAGTGATTGTCAGCCCTTAACCTAGTGTGTCAGGCTTTAATACCTGACACACCCGCACAGCTTTTTATAAGGGGAAATGTTAAAAGACATGTCAGGGCTTGGTCTTGACTCTGCATCAGGATGGATCCCCACTGCCTACAGGAAATGCTGCAACAATGGCTTATCAGTCAGACACAAATACAGCCATATCCGGAAAGCAACAAACAGTTTATCCCTTTTTTGGAGGTTTCAGTAAGGGTATTAAATAAAATTGAATTCTATATAAATGCAATTTGTCCAGGGGAACCTTACGCGAGAGATTCCAGATGTTGATATGCTTTTCAGGCTAGCTTTTTCTCTGCCACTGCAGTGTAGTGGTAACAGTGGTGGAGAAAGATGCTCTGATCTGAACAGCTGATTCTTTAATATTTTGTTAATGTTCCTTTTTTCAAAGCAAAGAATGATCAGGCCTATTATTAGTAGTATTCAGTAGTGACCCACAGGTGCTTATCAAGAAACCTTCAGGAGTCCATGGAACCCAGTTTAAAGCAACCAAACCACCAGAATAAATGTTGGCATTGTATGTTTTTGTACATTTGTACATTTCATATGTAATGGATATGTTGAAATTTTACATTTCCTTATGTTGATTTGACACCACACAACCTGAAACTAGCCTAGAAACACTATAATAATCTATTCTAAAATACAACTAAAAACACAAATGAGTGCAGTACTGAGTTTTCTGTTTACATTTTACAATTTGTACAAGGTGTTTTCAGGTTAATTAAATAAAACTGAAGGCTTAAGCAGGCTTCACCATGAGTGAAAGCTAAACAAAGGTGGAGCCTGGCTGCCTAAAATATAAATAAAGTTGTAACAACAGCTGTTGTAACATTTCCTGTCTGATCCATCGACAGAAATATGTTATGGGCTGATATTGGTAAACACAGATGTGTAAGAATTTTTGCTGATGTTGACAGATTGGATTGGAATGAATAAATGTAATACATGAAATGCTGCAGGAGTTTAAGGTACTTTCTAGAGACAATATCGCTGTTACATAATTTGTCCACCAGAGAGCACCATGTACAACAATCTGATGCACCAGAGTTGGTAAATGCATTGCATCTCAACAGATAAGGAAATTATTTGAATATAAAATGTCACAGCATTTTAATATGTAGATCTGAGGGAACATGTGTTTATGTGAAAACAATAATGAGGTCAAGGACGATGCTGTAAAATGTTACATAACACATATAGGCCTAGTAACTGACGAATGGTTGACAAAGCAGATCTAAAAATGGATTTTTTTTAAACTATGGCCATTGATATTGCTCAGATTTATATGGTTAAAAAAATCTGAGTCGACCTTTGATGTCAGGGCTGAAACATACTGTAAAACCTTTCACACCAAAGATAACATTTGTAGATGAAACATGTAGCGAAACATGACATGCCTAATTTATTACATGTTAGAAGCCCACAAAGACATTACAAAGAGGTTAAAACGATTTTAAAAGGTTCAGACTTATAAAAAATATTTTTATATGTAAATATTATGGTAAAAAGTGCTCAAAATCTTTCTGAATTCAACCAACAGCAGCAGCAGCAGAGCGGAACAGCAGAACAAAAACTACACTTCCCAGGTTGCAGTGCACATCCTAGTTGAAAGGTCAACGACGTCACACGCATGCTGTCTGGGACCCGGGATAATAACAAACCACTGAATTAGCCGAACACTGCGTTTACGCTTGTCTCTTTTCTGTGTCGGAGCTGTAGCTGGCTGTTGGCAGACATGTCCGGAAAGGCCAAGGACATCCTACAGATGGACCTGTATGGTTTACTCGGTGTTGAAAGCACTGCAACGCCGAAAGAGGTGTGTAAACAAGCTAGCGGTTAAGCTAGCTAGCTAGGTAAATAGCCTTTAAATTACAGGCGCAGTGCAGGCTGGAGGTTGTGACTTTGGCAGAGAGTTTATCCGAGTGTTAGCTAATGTTAAATGTTAAAAAATAGTGGTATTTGCTTAAGGAGACTGTGCGTGAGTGTGTGTGACATGTTGAGCATTAATCAGGAGGCTACATTAGCTTGCTATCATGAAGCATATAGAAGTGTGTGTGCTTGTATCGTGTATGCGTGTATATATCATAACACAAGCTGCCTATTTTTCTGTGAAAAGAAAAGCCTGGTAAGTAAAGCAAAGCACTACAATTTTAGGTCCAGTTAATCAGTTACTAGGTAAGAAAAGACACTACTGCTAATGACTGAATGGCAATGGTGTGATTCACCGATAAGGCCACAGGATGGCAACGTTGCATCAGTTAAGTGTGTGGTTTTACTCTATAACACAAGAATGAGATGACATGGCCTTGAATAAGGATGGATATAAATTTAAGGGCTGCAACTAATTTCATAATTAATTCATTTGCCAGTTATTGTCCTGAATAACTCATTAATCCTTATGGACACTATGGACACTTTATAAACACCATTATAAGCATTACTGTCCCCCTTGTTTATTTGCACATACAATCACTTTGCACTAAATATGCTCACTTTAATCCATTGCTCATTATTATTATTATTATTATTATTATTATTATTATTATTATTTATTTCTGTTTCTTGTATTTTTTGTACTTTTTTTGCATGCCTAGTTTTTTAAGTTTATAAATTTTGAAATCTTGAATCTGACTCTTTCCCCTTGACTGCTGTAACACTGGAATTTCTCAATTGTGGGATCAATAAAGGTGTATCTTGTCCTATCTTAAATGTCAAAGTAAGTGAAAATATCAGATCAGTCACAATTTTTTAAAGCCCAAGGAGATGTCATAATATTGCTTTTTTTGTATGACCAATAACCCCTGACCCAAAGATATTCAACACAGAATATAAAAAAAGAGAGATAGCAGCAATTGATCATAATGTAGAAGCTGGAAATGTTGAATTTATGGCTTTTTCTTAAAATATTACTTAAAACAATTAATTGATTATGGTTGCCAAATATTTTTTTTGGGTCTATCAGCTAATATCAATAGACTAATTGTGTCCGCTCTAATAAATTCCAAATAGGATGGACCTGAAATTCATGTATGTTTTTTCTTTATCTACAACTAAACCACGTCTGATCACTTATAGGCCACAGACATATAGGGTTTCATCTGGTTGCGTACCTCTGCACGCTACAAACACAACTTTGCCTGAATGACATTTTGTCCCTGCGTGGATTTTGAATCAACTCCCCTTCATGTCATTCCCCAGCCCAGAGCGGTTCACCATGATGTCCTGAATCCTGTCTTTTCCCTATGACCACCTCTCCTCACAGTTTCCAGCATCCAGAATCCACAAGCCCGAAGGGAACTTAAAATTGTGGCCAAAACGAGGGAAGTTAATTTCTTAATTGGATTTCAAAGTCCTGTCCTCCCCAGAGGATTATCCCGGAGGAAGTATGCGGTTGTGGCTTGGGTGGAATTGAGACTCCAAAACGCAGAGGGCTGGTTCTGTGGGGTCTGCTGATGTTCGAGAGCGATAGCGGGGGTTTGTGTGTGTGTGTGTGTGTAATGCATTGAGTCTGGGGGGGCTCAAGAATCAATCAAGTGTGTGAAGGCAGATGTCATCAAATGGACTGCTTACCCACTGCTCCACCACTACCATCAGGCATGTTGTTTATCACGGAGGGAGGTGAAGAAGCTCATCCCAGAGCCTGTTTGTGTGGGCTTAGCCACAGCTTGTAAAACATTGCCTTGACGTAGGGGATTTGCCTTCTGCATCTCCTCCTGGTTCCATTTAGCATCTCTTTCTGTTATCACTGCTGTTGACCTTCTTCTGGGCTGGGCTGGCTGGTGAATGCCGGGGAAACTGGCATGTCAGAGTCTGTGATTTAATGACTATGGTCGACTGGGGTTTGCTTTATTCTTGTAATGCTGACGGAGGCTGTTGCTGAAGGCTAGCCACCATTTAAAGAGTTATGCTCATGCATATCAGCAGGGCTTTGGTAATAATTGCCCTAGCGTGTGTGTGTTTTACCTACCACAGATTGCTTGGTGAGACAGTGTCAACAGCTAAGACCACACAAAATATCTTGTGGTTTGTTCAGCTACTCAAATTGTAGTGTACCTGATGTGTTGCAGTGTGTACAGCAGCTACATGCCTGGATGATTTACTTCTAGATAGAGCATCCAATTGCAGGTGATTGCATTACACTGTAATAGCGCACTGTAAAGTCATTGCTCTCAATGATGAGTTTCTTATTTGAGTGTCTGCTTGGCCAGGGCAGGTAGAGGGAGATTATTATTGCATCCTATGGTGCACTGGGGTACATTCTCAGTGATGTCACTTGGGGTCATAGAGTGTTTAAGTCTGTCAACAGCAGGCAGCGTCAGCTGGGTGATTTGTGTCAGTGCATTGATATGTGTTCCACAGTTATACATATATCATATTACAGACAAACCATCTTGACATGTGAGGTAAACAAACACTTGAATAATGTATGTGTTAGTTTTCAATTACAGTCAGCTTGGAATCATTAATTTGGTCGACAGAAATCTGTGAAATGAAAACATAAAATCATCTAATCTTGTTAGCATTCCATTAGATGTTTACATAGTTTAACACTGAATTAATAAGTTTGACTGGATGTTCGGGCAGGTTCACAAGCAGTCGCACACATGGAAACTTCATCACAGTGTCTCACTGTTTCTCCTCATTACATCCAATTGTTCTCCATACTTCACGCTGTCCTTTTCTGTGTGTGGTCATATCCTTTTTGCCCCTGTCCTCGCTCCTCTTCTTCCTTTCCCCCGTTGCGCCTGTTATTATTTTCCTCCAGCTGATAATGTCCCGTAAATAGCAGAGCGTTGTAATTAAGGAGGATGGGCCCATGGCAGATCAGGCAGCTAATCAGCCACACAGGCTAGGGGCCCTACCAGGGCTGTGCCGAGGCTGCACTAGGACCAGTTTGTCAACTATAATTGGCACCAAAGAGTGGTTTAATGAGGACAAGATGTGGGCATGCAGTTAAGGCTGTGGCAGGCAGGAGCCGGGGAGGCACATAGAGTCTGTTTTTAGCCATGTACTAACCATTAGGCTACTGTTGGCCTGCTGCTGTGTGATCGGGGTCTTTCCTTGATTTCTTGGTCCATCCTTCCACAAACTGAAGCGTGTGAAATAGTTGAGATTTCTGCAATTCAGTTTATCTCGCGTGTGAGACGGGGAAAATGAGCATGTGATAATCTAGAATAATTTGAATCACAGGAGATGAAAGACAGCAACATTTAATACTAACACTTTTGCTCATCTGTAAGCACAGTGTACAGCAGTTGGTCAGGGCCCAGGAGTTCTTCTGGTTTTCTCTTCATATGGTCTCATAATTGATTCAGGAGCCAATCCTGAAAGGTCATGGTGGCCTGCACGAAGATAATTGCGACAGTAATTTACTGGGTTAGTCCTGTAGGAAGATGCCACTCTCGATCTGAGAGCTCTTATCCACACATGTGCTAACCTCTTCAAAAGTTGGCCCGCTTTGGCTTCTGGTTTGTAGGACCAAAGGGCTTCGGGGTCTTCCAGCATCAATTAAGGCTTGCGTGTCACGACATTGATGGGAGTAATCATGTATTATTTAACAAAACGGCACTGGAGGAGCAGTAGATACAGACAAGATATCGTGAAGGATGCCAGAGAGAGTGAATAAAGAAAAGAAATGCAGAGGAGATGGAGAGAAAAGGAGGGAGGATAATTAACTGAAACATAGAGGAGTATTTGTGTTATGTAGATCTTAAACTGAAGTCAGCGAGACAAAGGTGATGACGTGCCACATGGCCACTCTCCGCCAAAACAGTATCGATGATGACAGGTTGTACTTGTCAAGCAGCTCAGCTGGCCAAACGTTTGCCCTGACAATGTCAAACATCTGCTGTGTTTACAGCAGATGTGGAGATATGTTTATCTTGTCAGCTGGCTGTAGGTGACGACGAACATGAGAAGTAGTACAGAACGAGAAGAAGGAGAGTGAGTGTGAGCTGAGGACACGACATGAGCTCTTAAAGCACCATGGCGGTGATTTTGCGTGTTTTAGCTCCCTTTATTTCAAATTGCACATACTTAACTTCACAGCTGCAAACTGTTTTACGCAGTTTTGAAATCGTATTGTTTTTCTTTTTCTTACCATTCAAGGCATCCATTGTTTTAACCCTTTAGAAACTTGCGTGCCTGTGTAATGCGTTACAGTGAGCATCAAGGTGCAGGTTGTGTCATAATTGCATTACT
This sequence comes from Epinephelus moara, assembly GCF_006386435.1. Lineage (NCBI taxonomy): Eukaryota > Metazoa > Chordata > Actinopteri > Perciformes > Serranidae > Epinephelus > Epinephelus moara. The sequence goes on along the minus strand of NC_065519.1, from coordinate 24,065,327 downwards.
GTTATATGAGTGTTTTTGCAGAGTTTTTGCATCAGTCTTCACTTAAACTGCATTACCACACTGACAACACTGACAAAAAGTATGTCAGACTTCTTCACTCTGACGAACTAAACAGCCCGGGCAAGATAATTTTCATATTATATGGAAATTAAGGGTAACCAGTAGCTGCTTGGCACAGTAGGAAAAAACTCTATCTGAGACTAAAGCCTGGGTTTGGAAATGATCATCAAAAATGTTCACAAAATTGTATTCGAGGAACTTAAACTGTGAGACGCACTTTCTTTCTCTCTGTTTTGTCAAAGCACTGACAGGGCTGTGTAAGGCAGGGAGTTCTCCAGCTGTTATCACTACCTACACATTACACAGGATGAAATGGCTTTTTATAATGGCAAGAGCTTAGGCAATTAATCTATTAGTTGTCAACTATTAAATTAATCGCCATCTAATTCGATAATCAATTAATTGGTTACAGTAATTGTTAATGAAAAGTCAAATCTCTAAATCCAGCTCCTTGAATGGGAATATTTTCTCGTCTATGACCGTTAACTGAATATCTTTGGGCTGTGGACAAGACATTTGAGTACATCATCTTAGGCTTTCAGAAACATTGATCGACATTGTTCTCCATTTTATAGACCAAATAAGCCGTTGATTAATCAAGAAAATAATCGACAGATAAATCCACTACGAAAACAATAGTTAGGAACAGCCTTGATAATGGCCTTCTTACCTTTCTGCTTCATCTTGGTCCCAGACAGGAACAGTATTTTGTCCAATTATATACCTGTAAAAAGATGAATAAAAATACATTGGAACGTGAGCTGGAGTCTTCATTTCCTTTCTTTTATCCTACCAAAAAGAGAAAACTGGACAAAGCTACGAAAGCGAGCACAGAGCAAAGAAACGTGAGAAACAGATGGAGGGAGGCTGAAAAGGAAAAGTAGGCTTAGGCCTTCAGTAAGCATATGTGTTTGGCTCTGGTCCAAAGCCCTGTGTGTCAGTCTCAATCTGTAGGAAGGCTCCGTGTGCCAGGCAGCGAGACTAAATATCTCTTAATGATGTGTAGTCTCTCGAAGCCCTCTCAATGAACCAAGCTCTCATTTACTATTGGAACTATAATGAGAAAAAATCTGATGTTGACCAAGAAAGAGAAGAAAGGACTTGTGACATTTAGGAGCTGTCTGAGCCACGATAAGCTCTGGAGGGTTCACTGGAGGCTCGTTGCTTTCATGTAATTGTGTGTCTTTGCTTTTGGACAATGGGCATCCAGCCTAATGTGCCTAAGTTGACTGTCATGGAGCCTCATTGGAGTTGCTGTTTAAAAAGGCCTGGACACTGATGGATTACACCATTCTGCTCAGTTCCCTCAGAGCTGAGTTTGGTTTCCCCCCCAGTAAAGTCAGCGCTGTATGTTTTGGCGTGCATTCTAGAGATAAAATTGTGCAAAACAACACACGGGGAAACATTGCATATGCCAGAGGACAAGGCGTCCAATGCAAACGTTTCCCAGACATGAAGAAAGGAGCTCCCAAATTCTGTGGCCCGTAGCATACTGGCAGGAGATTGATCTGTGCGAAGGAGGGAGGGGGGATATGTGAAAACATGCAGAACGTTGGCATGGCTGATTAGACTGGTGAGAAAGTGTATGTCAGTGTGTGTGCTTGTGTCAGAGCTTCGATAAAAGGGGTATTAATGTGCCAAGTCCTTAGCATGCAATGCATATATATTAGCTTGTGCTTTTGAGGTTGTGTGCCGAAAGCTTCAGCACCGCACTCGACAGCCCCCTCTGGTCTCCACGGAAAGTTTCCCTGCTTCCTTTCTTTCTCCAGAGGAGCAGAGATCTAATGAAAACCACCTTGTCATTAACTGGTCCCTAGAAGGACCAATGAATGGTTAACATTCCAAGCAGTGACCCAGAGTTAAAAAATCAGCTATAACTAAAACCTCATATGACATTACAATACTCCAAAGTATTGTTTCGTTTTTCCACTTTGGTTCTCTGAACCCCCCAAAAGTTTTGGCTACCTGCCTAAGATATTAATGGCGGGCTTCTCAGATTTGTTATAGACAATGGCACTCTGTTTGTGTATGTTATTGTAACGTTTTTTTTAAAAGTTTAAATAAAGATGGACTAATACTAGGCTGCAACTCAGGCCACATTTATCTTGCACACTGGCAACGGGCCTGAGAATAGTTTGGAATTCTTGTGCGGGTAATTCGCTGCGGAGTATGTGCCGAGGTGGTTAGATTCCATTAACAACATGTCAAAAGGACACGAAGCAGAGGATCAGCTCAGGTGTTGATTTGATCCAAACAATACAATCCCTGATTTTTATTTAAATGCAGACCACATTTCACCCCCAGTGCTTTCATGTCAGCCTGTTACCATTTGTGCCATTATTACAATGGGACCCTCATTTTTTTTTATCCAGAATTTGGTTTTCTGGGCCAAGGACGACAGGATAAAGATAATTGGTACTGAGAGTAAGAATTTAACTTTCACATGGCCAAAAATCTGTGCTTAAGTGGATGATTCTTTCTCTTTGTGTCCTAATCAACATTTTCCACTCTACATAACTCTAGGGGTTCTTCTGTTTTTCTCCTAGATCAAGAAAGCTTATCGGCAGAAAGCCTTGACATGCCATCCAGACAAGAACCCAGACAACCCAAAAGCAGGTGAGTGAGCCAGTTAATGTGTTTATCTGTCTTTGTTTCTGCTCACGTTCTCCCCATCCTGAGCAACAGACCTCTGTCAGTCGCCCATTGGAACTGGAACAAGATTTATTATTTGTTTATGCAATTTCTGCGTTGTTTTCTGAAGAATTAGAGGTAATTGTTTGACCGAGCGGCCATCAAGCTCCAGAACCAAAAATGAATGCTCTAATGTAGCACTCTCAGCAAGTTATACCCTGTCAAACAGCCTAGCCGCAGCACTCTGTAGGATGTCTAACCAGCGCCCGTCTCTCCCACTGGCCTTCTAGCCAGACAGGACCAGCCAAACACCAGCAGCACCACCATCGCCACCAGCGTTTCCACACTCCATCGCTCTTTGGCTTGACTCTGTTTGCGGCCTGTCGCCAGCCAGCATGTCAACAATTAGACCAGGAAATCTCAGTGTAGCTTTTTGTCGGGAGGGAGAAAAAAAAGGCACCTTGGACAAAAGACTGGTCATGAGGCATGTTTTCAAGTGAGGTTTATGTGGTTGCTGGATGGTTCAGACAATTCCTGATTATGTCAGGAAAAAAAAACTGGGAAATTGGTTGGGTTTGGGGGGTTGAGAGGGATAATACAAAAGCAGGGGGTCGGTTTCCCAGAAATGGAAAAGAAGTGGTTTGGAGGGCCTCAACACTTGAACCCGCACATGGACAGACTCTGTCTCTATCGCACGAGAGCGGAGCAAGTCTTGGGATTTGCTGCTCCTCAGGGAAAAGTTGTATGCATGTAAGAGGTGACGTGGGGGTCATGATTCCTCACTGACTGAAGACACCCCCCCCCCGCACTATTCCCTTTCCTCAACCCCCCATGTTGTGACACTCTGAGCTGCCTAGTGGGCATAGCAAGCCTCCCCCAGTTGGATTTCATTCCAGCCCATTATATGCGTGTAGGTAACCCGACCGCCTCCGCTGGCAGCATGATCTCCAGAGCCTCCTGTTAGTGTGCACTGCCAGTCCCCACAGGGAGTAACAGTATCGGTCCGTTAGGCCTCCCATCAGTGAATGATTAAGCCTGGCTAGTATAGTGCAGTAGTGTGGCGGTTGTATGACGGAGAGTGGGATTGTGGTCTCCCTCTGCATTTGTGTGTGTGTTAGATGACAACTGGGGAGGTGGAGTCTTGTGTGGTAGTGGTGATTGTGGCAGTGGCCCCTCGAGGTGCTCTAATGGAAGATATATGGAGAGGCCAGGGCTTTGTGTGGGAATGCACATCTGTGTCATAGGAGGAAACAGGTTTTGTGTGGCTTACAGCACCTTTTAAAGCATAAAATGTTGCAGATTGTTTCAGCTCTGTGTCCCAGCTTCAGCCTGAAGATGTCTTGTTGAACACGTTATGCTTTGTTTGGCATGAGCCCCCCTGTAGATGTCATGTTCTCTTAATTTTCTCTCTGTCACATCACTTTCTTTTCTGTCTCTTCTGTATTAACTGCATGCTGCACTATATGTTGTTTGGGATAATTCAGCAGCTAATGGGATATAACAGGTTTAATTGGCCACAGACTGTGCTAACCAACCACCTGATTGCCAGGTGCTATCAGGTGGTCGTGTATGGACTTCTGATTTCTTCGTCATAGAAATCTGGGATTTCAAGAAGTGTTACACACGACTGTTACTGCTCGATACAACTAACTCTACTTCACCTTTTAGCCTGCTGACAAACAGTGACACCTTGCACTATAGCCCAGGGAGCCACCTCACTAGCATTAGTTCAGTGTGCTTTCACATTAGTTATAGCGATTAGCAATAGAATATCACCACCATCACCATCACCTGTATTAATGTTTGAGGTTAACATTTTTTGCTGACAGTGAGCGTAATTACATAAACACTGTCGGAGCGCTTTTGTATGTCAACCAGCAGCTCCTTGTAGCCTATTTTTTTAGCAAAATAATAAAACTTAATAACAGCCATTTTTACACTTAAAATAGATAGAGACGGCAGTAGCTCAGTCCATTGGGATTTAGCTTGGAAACCGTAGGATCGCTGGTTCAAGTCTCCATACAGACCAAATATGGAGCATGGACTGGTAGCTGGAGAGATGCTAATTTGCCTCCTTGCCACTCCTGAGGGCCCTTGAGCAAGGCACTGAATCCTTAACTGCTTGGGGTGCCTGTCCAAGGCAGCCCCCTCACTCTGACTTCTCTCCATTTAATGCATGTATAGGTCCTGTTTGTGCATGTGTGTATATTTCAAGCCTGTGTGTATGACAACAGAGTGAAAAAAAAGACTTTCCCCTGGGGGATTGATAAAGTATATCTTCTTCTTCTGAAAGCTGGTGATGCTCAGCAAGGTGTTACAAAATAACTCAGTATGGAAGCACCCTAGTTCAGGCAGAGAGTAAGGTCAATAAGGTGCCAAACTGACAAAATTATCAGTGTTATATCCTTGTTAAATTTTATCCACATCTTTGTTTTTAAAGCTAATATTTCACATATTAAACTTTGATTCCTAAAGCTAAAAAAAAAGGGAAAAAGTGTTTCTTTGTGTACTCAGCAGCAGAAATTGTAGTGTTTTCACTTCCTCACATCCCTTTCTTCTAGCTGAGCTCTTCCACCAGTTGTCCCAGGCTCTCGAGGTGCTAACTGATGCTGCTGCCAAGGTAAGACGGCTGATGTCTGTCAGCCTATTATAAGTGCTGATACACACTCAAACAGGGACATGATTCATCATCCTGGTGTCTGATACTGTTTACAGGCTGCCTATGACAAGATTTGCGCTGCCAAGAAACAAGCCGAAGAAAGAAACCAGAAGTTAGATGACAGGAGAAAGAAAATTAAGCTTGGTGAGTCCCTTTACAAATTGTACAGCATCCTAACTCTTCTGATTTAGTGATTTTATTACAAGGTTCTCAGTATTGTTAAGGGTTTTATATAGATAATTGCTGCATTGATTGTCTAGCATAGACTTAAATGAGAGCAGCTGTTTGAAAATATTCTATGTGTTTAGCACGGTTTCTTGTCGAGAAAAGATTCAACATAAGTATATGAAGGACATACTGACGTTTAAATGTGTGTGCGTGTGTTGCTTTGACAGACTTGGAGACCAGAGAGCAACAAGCAGAAGCTCAGAGCCAGGAGGAGGTGCGAATCACTAGAACACTTGAAGAAGAGGTAAGAGAATTTATAGAAACCATATGAGAGGTGATACTGCGCCACACGTTGCCTGGAGAATAAAATTAAAAATAAAAATTTCACTACACTACAGACCTCGGCGGTGCACTGGGAACAAGGTATTCCAGTGCATCCAGGAAACTCTGAAACACACCCAGGTGCTTTTATTCTGTTTTTCGTCAAATACTCCCTTGTGATTGAGTTGAAATCTTCCAAAGACTTGGGTCAGGAACAAAGGCTCTATCTGAGAGAGGCCCTTTTTTTCACTGCCATGTCATAATTATCAGTAAACCTATTAGGTGATATTGCATGACTTGATGCACTTTGTTCAGAAAGCCAATGATAAATAAAAATGGTGTGCGTGCTTCCAAGGTGAGTCACGGCATGTGCTCAATGTGCTCAATGCATGTAAATACGTACATGGCCTTGGGGGGAGGAGGTAACCAGCAGGTGGCACTGTTCCATTTTCTGTCTCATCTCAAAGAGTTATTGCCTGAACGGAAGGAATAAGATGGTCTGCACACTCTCTGAAAAGAACAGGGTGTCTGAAGGGAGCGTCATACAGGATGATGAATTACATCAGTGCTTAATCAGAAGCAAAGATGCATAATGTGTTGTCACTCAAAACTAGTGTATCTGTTTGTTCACATTACTGTACTGCATGTGTCTGTCTCTGCCAGATAGCCCGTTTGAGAGAGGAGGGATCCAGGCAGCTTGAGGAGGAACAGAGGCTCATCAGAGAGCAGATCCAGAGAGAAAGAGAAGCACAGCAGCAGGAGCAAAGAGGAGGCTACACTCAGAGAGGTATGTCCACTTCAAAGATATAAACCAGTCCAGTCTGCTCCAGTCTAGGAGTCAAACTTCATACATTACTTTGCCAGTCCAAAAATATTAGTTCAACATGAAGAACTCTCTCACACATCCAAAAGCTAGAGTGCTAATTTGTGGTGTTGTCAAGTATGAAGTCTGGAATTTCTCCATAGACAATGAATTGGGAAAGATGTTATGGATGACGCTGAGAGCACCCTGGGGAATGTTCTGACATTTTTGGTTACAGAACTGTGAACACTACATTAGAATAAAACTAATGTGGGTATAAAAACATTCTGTGGGTCCATAGAGAAGCTCCAGACTTTGTGCTTAATGACATCACAAGTTAGAGACGTCTCTTGTTTCTGACATTGAGAAGGAGTCGCTCATGCTCACAAATATTGATTGAACCATAGAAAGAGAGTGATTGAATTTCCCAAAGCCATGACAATAAGATACTAGAGCTCTTAGTTAAGGTGTTTTTCCTCTTTAACCATACCATTTCAGTGCAGTCCTGCTCTGCCTGGATAAATCCAGTTTGATCCAGTGAAGTGCTTTTACTATCCCGAAAGCCTCAGCTGAGTGAACCCCCTGTGTTTCCCAACCATCGCACTGTCAGCCCAACCACAGCAGTCACCAGGCTCCCCTGTGGTTCACCAAATATTATTCACATAAAAAACAATAACAATAACTGAATGTATGCTTGAATTAATGTTTTGCACTTTGAAGAGAGTCTTTTTTTTAAGGTTTTTTGGCTGTGAGACAACTTGGCAAGGTAACATAGGAATGCGAAGCACCACGCACACACATACACATAGTTGTCAATCAGACTTTTAACCTCTTGATAATACTTTAAAGCTTTAGTGTCTCCGTTCTGGAGACATGCAAAAAAGTAAAGAGTCTTGTAAAGTAAGACTATAGAAGTGTGGGTATTTAAGGAAAGTAGTGATTCTTGGCCCTGGACTAGACCCCTTTTTGTGGCTGGACAATTACTCATGCATAGTCAGCACGTCGTTTGAGTCTCCCTCCATTTGCACGCAGTCAGGCCTTCCCAGCCCGCCACTGGATCATCAGCGCTCTGTCTGTTCCATCTTGAGAGTCACTCAGTGGACCATCAGACTGTAGCAGGAGCCATGCATTAACCATGTGACGGCCAGTTTCAAATTGCTGCCCATCTGCATGAGTCACCTCAGCTGCTATCTTGAGTGCCACATTTCCTTCCTCGACAAAACAATTGTTTCCCTGTCTTTGAACTTCACCGTCTCATCATCCCCCCCTCTTGTTTTTTCTTAGACTCAGGAGTGGAAAGATGTTCCAAGAGCAACGTGACCCCCAAATTGAAGGTAAGACTCGCAACTATTGGCTTTTAATCGGGACGGGCCGGGGAAGAGAGGTCAGGACGAGGGTTGCAGCTCTTGGAGAGTAAAGCAGGAAGAAGGAAAAGAGGAACTGCAACATCTGAGCGAAAGTGCAGGCAGACCCTCATTTGGGACTTTGATAGAACCGTAGACATTTGTAATTAATTATTCGGAGACCACATACGCTGTCTAACGCCCATTCCTCCAGAGTAGGCCCCGACGTCGTCAGGAGACCTGTAACTACGCCAAGAGAGAGCTTATTATATTTCCTCCTGGAAACTGCCTAGCCTGTGCATATTAACGGACACTGGGGATGTTAGCTAATGTGTTTAGACATTAAATCTGGTTTTTAAATTTGATAGCCATCTAGTGCAGCAGTGTATTCCCCGACATTTGTGTATTCAGTTGGAAAAACAAACAGCAGCCGTAAGACTGACAGCATCACAGGTCACGTTCAAGGACATGGGAACATGACTGCATGAATCTGTCTCAGAGACTGTTGGCGCTTGTCGTTTAGACGGTTAAAAATAAAAATTAAAAGTCACTGTTTTAGTGCATCCATTTAAAAAAAATAAATAATAATAATGTCTTGTGTTGTCTCAAGACTTGAATCGAGAACAGTGTTTATTCTTTGCTTTTCCTGTCCAGTAAAAGTAATATTATATCTTTAACCTGATTCAGAATGATCTTAGCATTCAAGATTAAATTTAATTTTTACATTAACCGATCTCTGGCTCTATTAGACAACCGATGTTCAGCAAAATTGTTGACTGTATTGTGGACTGTCGCATTGAATCTGACATCAATCATTCCCTCAAACAAGTTTAGTTCTTTGGGATTTCATTTTCATCTTGGACTTTACTCCTCTGAAATATTCTGATATCTACTTTTAGTGATTCATCAAATGCAGAGGGAGCCATTTGGTCCGGTTCCACTAATATCTTTCCTATCTGTATATTTGTTTAAACTAGGAGCAAGAGAACACAGCATTGTGTTAGTGTTGTGGGCTGGAACCGCAGACATCACATCATGCAAATACTTTTAACATCTTGTGGGAAGATTAATGGGTAAGAAGGTTATCAGTGGGTACAGAAGACTGCTCTTGGAAGGAGAATGTACATTTTCGACCGTAATTGTTGGTAAAAGAGGCCGTGTAGACATGGAAATTCCCAGAAATCCTGTTTCTCTGACAGGGAGCAGAATGCTGGAGCTGAATCAACACTTAGTGCTTGCCATTTATAATTCTACTTTAAGCAGTTAGTGCGATATTGGCTAGACTCCGCTGTGCTTTGAACATGGATATGAGAAGTTGCACAATATCTTTTTTTAGGAGTACGGGAACAGGGATGAGGGTTTAGCAGCAGGACTCCAAGCATGAGATAAATGATCTTGTGGATGCTGTTCCTTGGAGCTGTGAAGCTCTTATGTTGAAATAAGCTGTACGGTAATTTCTAGAACAGCATTCACACAGTGCAGTATGGCAATTATCAAGACTTAAAAACAGAAAACATTGTTACACAATCAAATAAGTTAACCACGATTAAAACAAAGACACATCGTTCTGCCCATAACAAAGTATATAGCGACCTGCTTTGCATTACTTACTCATCATTGTGTCTGGTGTTGTGCTTTATTCTGGGGGGCTATAGTTAAGCAGGTGAGTCACCATGTATTCTCCGGTCCAGGGCTCCATGTGTTACTTTTCACCCATTGTAGCTGCCCGACACCCTCGGTATGAATGGAAATTGACTGCAGGTCTCACAGGTGGTGCCAGGGTGATGTTCCAAGAGTTTAACAGTGTCTTTCTCTTGTAGCTCCGCTCTGCGCTCAGGGTTATGGTAATCTGTGTGTCATCATCGTCAAGCCTCCCTGGCATGCTTTGTCTTCTCATCAGCTGAGTTTAATCAATTGTGCTCTAATGATTAGACATTATCATGCACTGCTTTAATTCTAGAAAAGTCCTGATGACTAATATTGGTCTCTCCTTTCTGTCTTCTTTCTCATGCCAGTTAAAGTGGAAGTGTAAAAAAGACGACGAGACGAATGGAGGCTACTCTCAAGACATTCTTTTCAGACTTCTACAAAAGGTACACATCTGGAAATCAAAGTAGTTCCACAATATCGCAGTACTGTAACCATGTTACAGCAAAACTTAAAGGTGCAGTGTGTAGGATTTAGGGGGATCTATTGGCAGACATGGAATATAATATTCAGAACTATGTTTTCATTAGTGTATTATCACTTGAAACCAAGAATCATTGTGTTTTCATTATCGTGGAATGAGTCCTTCTACATAGGAAGCGTGCTCTCTTCCATGGAGATTACCATGTTACACTGCCATGTTTATACAGTAGCTCAAAACAGACAAACCACACACTGGCTGTAGAGAGGGTTTTCTGCTTTTTATGTTACTTGAAGGCCGCCATAGTTTCTTGACATGCGGGTCAAGCGAAGGGGGTATCAGTTGGTTGCAGTCTGCAACCTCACTGCTAGATGCCACTAGATCCTGCATACTGCTTCTGTAAAAGCATTTCTATGGTCTCAGACAGTCGAAAAACTCAAGTATACATGAACAACCCTCTCTCAAATCCAAAAGCTAGAGTGTTAATACTCAGATTTGTGATGTCATAGTCTGGAGCTGTTTCATAGACAATTCGGAAAGATGTTCTAGATGACATTGGGAGCATCCGGGCGAATGTTCTGAGTATATGGTTACGTTTTCTGTTTCAGAACTCAGAGCAGTACAATAGAGTAAAGCTCATTTGGGTATAATAAAGAAAACACTCTATGGGTCCAAAAAATCAAACTCCCATTCATTGTCTATGGAGCAGCTCCAGACTTTATACTTGATGACATCACAAAGTTTGAGACTTACTTCTCTGCTTTCTGGCTTTGAGAGAGAGTAGCTCATGTTCACAGATATTAACTGAACTTTTCTCAGCCATGGCAGTAACATATTGGAATTCTTAATTTGGGTGGTGTTCCCCTTTAACTTGGCTCGCCTTTAGGACTCCTGTCTTTTCACACGACAGTAACAGTAAGGCACCACTTTGGGCTGGGTAATATAATGAAATATTCCTTGAGGCTACCAAGGTAGCTTTCCCTTTAATATGCCTGTATTAGGACATTGCAGGCAATGTTGTAAATTACAGCGCGGGGCTGCTTTACAGGAATTTTGCATCAATGTGATGATTTAATATGTGAGGTATTTAATTGACTGGATTAACCAGAAACAGACATTCCCATCTGAGCATTTAATCAGTGAATTATTTTGCAATGGAATCTTCAGAAGATTCAGAATATGATGATATATTACTACTAATGACATATATTGTATAACAATAACAAAACAATCTTGCTGTCCCACAGCAGAGCTCCACTGTAACAAACTTGCCTGCAGAGTCCGGCCATATTTGAGGTCTGCATGACATCAGCGTTGTAGATTGTTTTATTCTTCCCCTTAAACAAGGCCCATTAAGTTTTGTTGCAGTGAAAGTGCTGAGGGCAATGTTGTAGTGCCCTTTTAAAGCCATGCACGCCATTGTTTGTGGCCCTCTTACCAGGTGATTAAGCAGTGCCAAGGGAGGCATTAGGAAATGTGCTCTTCTCATGCAACCCAGTACCACTGTATGCTATGATCCGTCACAAGGGCTTTTGGTGGGGCATAGGTTGGCCTGAAACGAGGCTAGGGCAAGTGTCACTGACGTCAAGCCCACCGGAAAAAGGCGTATGAATTTCTCCTCTGCACGAACTCAATCAATATGGCTCCAGGCAGGAGGGCTGTGTCATACTAAAGACCATGGAAAAAAATTGTTGTTCCTCCTTTTAAAATTCTTCAGCAAAGGGAATAAATTTTAGGAAAGGATTTTGTTTGAGATGGCAAGCTCCAATGAGTGACAGTTAATGGTTTGGGCAAGTTGAAATAGCCACCGCTGTGTGGGAAAGTATGGTATGTGTATACTTGCGTACGTGTGCAGACTTGTGTACTTTGGCCGCTTAAAATAATACATCTTCATTTAAGGGGGGAAAAAACATGTTAAGATATTTATATTCTATGAAACAGAGGCCTTTTGAGAGTCTCCTTTGTCACTGTTGGCTTGCTCCACAATGTCCTTCGTAGACATTAGCATTCCTGGACTTCCCCGTTCCCAGAAAGCTACATTTTCACAGGATGAGATTCTCTGAGGTCACGTCCATCCTTCTCGGGGAGAGGTTAATGACAAAAGGCCTCAGTTATACATAAAAACCCTTAGGAATTAAAAAAAAAAACCTTTGCTCTGCTAATGGCTGCCTTTAAAAAGGGATCAGGTTTTTATCTCCCCTGCTAAGACGTGTTTGTGACCGTTCTCTTCTCTCCATCTCCTTCGGACAGAAATCAAGGAATGTCTGAGACGCTCTTTGCCCTGCTCCCCCTTTGGCCAGCCTTTCCTCCCTGCGCTGATTTGTGGCAGGGAGTTGGATGAAAGCCACATCTAATTTCAGCTTTTGTGCCAAAAATATTGTTTATCAAATGCTGTCATTGCACAAGGAGTAGCTAAAACGTTCCAATACTGCCTCTTGTCTCCTCTTGTCTTTTGAGAAGCCACAGAGGTCTCACTTTTGTACATGATGTTCTTTGCAGTATTACTGGCTCAGGCCCAAACATACGAACCCTATCATTAGAGATTAGGTTTAATAACCAAACACATATTGAATCCTAACTTTTATTCCAGAAGTCTGTTATATTCACCCGTGTTTTCAGTTCTTCAGTCTGCATATGCTTTGTGTTTTCATGGTTATGGTTTGTGCTGTGAAAGGAAATACTAATTTGAATGTTCTGCATTTCACGTCTTCCTCAATATGACTTTTCTTCTGTTCTCCCATTTCTTACCTTTAGTACGGGGATGTTTCGAATGTGATTGTATCAGCGAAGAAGAGAGGAAGTGCTGTGGTCGAATTTGCAACCGTGAGAGCAGCTGTAAGTACCTAACTCTGCCCCGGCCGGTGTCCTCAAAATCTTCTCCGCAGCAGACATTTGCATAGAACCACATTTGTTTACCACTCACTTGCCTCGAAGTCTCCGGTCACCTGCTGAGTTTGATTATTACTAAGAATGACACCTGTCATAGACTTCCCAGCCTCGGGACAATTTGTGCAACCTAAACCGACGTTTTAGTCGTTCTGTAGCGTGGAGATCTCCGAGCTGATGGGAACCATTGGACGGAAGGACTTTAGCCGCTTCATTGTTCCACATTGTCTGGATCCTCAGGCCCTTTGTCGTGATGGTGTACTTTATTTTGTTGTGGTTTCCTCACCACAACGTGTGGTTTCCCTCTAGAGCAAATGTCTGCCAGTCTACAGGGATCTGGGCACAGGTCCTGTGGTCTCTGCCTGCCCATCTCTAGCTCCCAGCCTTGCTCTGGGAGTTGGCCCTGTTACAATCCACCTTTGTCCTTGTCTACATGTGTTTTTCATATTTATATAATACCCAGGTGTAAGATAAATACAACACAAATTTTACAGCTTTCAGGACAAGGCAGAATGTGTTTTGTTTGGCTCAGAAAATAATGATAGAAAATCCACTCACAGACTATTTTGTGTTTTTAGGAGCTGGCAGTTAAGAATGAAAGTGGCCTGAGTGAAAACCCTCTGAAGATTTCGTGGCTTGAAGGACAGCCCGAGGTCATTGCTCCAGCATCTCAACCTGGCCTGTTCATGTCTTCACAGGTACGGGTATAACCTGAAAACGCATTTTTGTAATTCCCTCCCTCTCTCATAAAGCACGTCGACCCTATGTTACAGAATCTTCGCACGTACACAGCTTCCAACACAAATACGATTGCCTAAACTCTGTCCCACAAAAAGAAGTATGTAAACCTTCGGAGGTTTTATTTTCATATCAGTGGTGCAAATATTCCCCCAGTGCTTGCACTCCCCTCGTTTGGTCTAGAACAATGTGTTTGGTTAAATGGACCCTGGTTTATTTGCTTTGGAGTGGTGAGGCGCTGGCCCGACACTGGCCCGAAGTCCCTGGTCAGCCCCTCATTAACAGGCCTGACCTGGTGGACCCCAGGAATGCTAGCAGAAGAAGCAGTGTGCGATAATGGTAGTCTGGCACGTGAGACTGACCAAATGGCTGCACTGGTGCCAAGTGAGCCGGTCTCTATATTGCTATTGCTATTGCAAATAATGCTTTCTTTTTGATTATTGAGAATTTAATATATTTTTTGGGGGGCAGGGAATGTGGTTTCTTTGATTTATTTTCTGCAGCCCAAAGATTTGCTGCACAAAACCAAAATGCTTTATTGAGAAAAACCATCTCAAAACATTCTCTGATGTGTTGCCCCTTGTGATTTGGAAATCACAGTAGTCTGCACAGCAACCTTTTTTTTCTGCACGCCTAATATTTAGTCTTTCCCTGCCAGCCCACATGCAGATACCAAAGGCACATTAACTCTTTTCCTGTCCAAGGATAATCTCATTTCAGCTACATCCTCTGAGGATCTTGAAAGTGTTTCTCTCTTGTCATTAGATTAGCATGAAGTAATGTTTTTTTTCGCTCCGCTGTGTCCATTTTACTTCTCTTATGTTGTCATCTTTACCTGTGAGGGATCACAGATCAGTTGGCTTTCCAGGTCTACTTATCTGTGTCTCCAGAGCTGCTGCTGAACTGGGTTTCAACCCAGTGTGGTGTCTGAAGACCCCCTTGTCAAGGCTAGCATGTGAGGCTCATTCTGCACACTGGGACTTGTCATACTAATCTCTTTAAATGTTATTATGGTAACCCGGTTTGCCTCACAGATATCCATAGCTGATTGCTTCATCTTTTTTTTTTGTCCTGCACCCTAGAATGAAAACATTACTATGTCTGAGTAATTTTCGCATTAGCCCTCAGCGTGAATACTTCTCGCTGAAGAGGCCCCACATGACATAATGGGTGAACTGGTGTAGATATTAGTAATGTTATTCCACATCTGGCCTGGGGTCAGCTGGACATGGGGGGCGTGTGAGAAAGAGAGATAGAGGTAAAAAGAAGCCAGAGCCTTGGAGGTCCTTCTCCCGGACTCTATCTGAAATCTTAAAATCAGAGTCCTCTTCTGTCATCTAGCCCTCCACTGCAACCCCACACCAGCCAGCTGCAATCACATAGGAGCAGCTTGGGTGAGGATTTGCTTCTTTAACCTCATCAATCCAAACACAGTGCTCAGAGAGTCAGGGTCTCGCTACAGGGAGCTCAGAGACACAGACATATGACTTCAGCCTCAGCTTCAGTTCCAGCTCTTCTGGGCTTACTAAATGAATCTGGGGCCAATGTAAAGGCCTAATGGATGAAAAGGGGGGGGGGGGGGGGGGGGGGCCCGGACACAAATTCCCCTTGAAGACCCCCCTTCAGGGTCCAGAGACCTTGAACATTACTAACTATACCATGATGTGTTAGATTTTCACTGCTCTCACAGAGAGACACCGAGGAGACGTGTTTAACTGTTGGCTCTGTTTTCGTTCTGCTTGTCCAGAGAGCAGATATGACATGATTTATAACAGCGCTGCATTCACCTAGTTTTACTCACCATGGATATTAAAAATTTCAAAATAAGGAAGGGCCACATCTTCCGCACTGTGTGGAATTGCTCCCCATGCTCCTGACTTAATTCAGACTCCTCTTCCGGGAAAGGATCTAGTTTCATCTCCAGACTATTCTTTGTTGTGTCTTTGCCCTTTGACATAATACTATTTCACTGTGAGAGATTATGAAAGGAGCATGTTTATGAAAGAAATGCTTAAGTCATTCTCATTAGCGCAGACATTTCTTTTAGCATTTTATCATACACAGTTGCAGATCACAGTGAATTCTAAGTGCAGTGTTTAATAAGAGCTGTAAATGGCTGTTGCACCATGTGTGGCCATCTAATGATTCATATCTCTCCTTCCAGACTGTCTCGGATATGGAATCACTATCTAACCATTTGCCTGGTCTTTCCCGGATGTATGTTCGTGTCTCCGGAGATGTGATGCCATCGTTAATCACTGTGTCCTGATTCGTGGTTTATTGCGTAGTTGAGCATACCATACTATTTAACATGAATCCATCGTAATGGATTTGAATTTGAGCTTTCTACGCCTGCTTCTTCCATCTAGAGTTGGAGAGTCATCGCAGGCTTGTCACGACACAAACCAGATGCAGCAGATCAGCTATTCTGGGATTGTTTTTCCAGCCCGCCGGTTTGCTAGTGCTCGAAAAGTGCACTCTCACCTAAAATAGCCCCTGAATCTGGAAGAGATGTATGTGGCTGTGCAGTTGGCACATTCAACCCCGGCCTGACCCCCTCTGTGACTGAAGATAAGGAACTTCTCGGAGGTAGACTAGTGGGCTTCTTTTTTTCTATGAACAGACCCAAAAGAGGGAAATTGTATTATTAATATTGGTTAGTGCAAGATATTAATATTGTGTACCAGGTTTGAATGGATGTAGTAGAGACAGACAGGCAGTATACCTCCTAATATATGAGGTTGGACTTGTTGGTTATGCATCATCAATGTACAGCGGGACCCTGATGGAACAAAAGACCACACAGTATATAGAAACACTGGTTTAGGGTTGCATGAAAAATATACACGTGTTTTTGCGTTGTCTCATCAGACACGGAACAGATCGCCTGCTGTGATTATGGTGTGGTCAGAATTTCATAATTATTGTGTTACGCCCCAAATACGCCCAGTTCATCACGCGTATCATGAGAGGGGATAGCTGTTGTGGATTGGCTCGGCCCTCACCATCTATAGCTTGATAATATGTTCTGACATGATACAGACAGCATAAACAATATCAGTTTCACAAAAATCCCCTTTTGTGTGTGAAACTGTGCAGCATATTTCAGTAGCGTCAAGTCACGCCGGCCCGGGAGACGCAATTACACGAGATGGACACATCTCCTGTTTGCCAAAACAATATTTTTAGCTTTTTAGTTAGTACCTGACAAAATAAATAACTCATAAGCGCTACTCTTTAGTGAGATGACAGGGTTTCCTGGTATTCCGTATGACAGCGAGTTTAGATTTTTGGAGCAAGAGAAGTGGTACCAGATGTGATTGGGATACTTCACAGTTTGGGCCAGTTTGTGCTGCGCAGACAAGATAATTTGTCTTCAATTACAGGCTCTTTCTTCTCACATCAGTCATGCGGCTGAACACTTGTTGAGCGTAAGTTTATGTGATTCTTCACACTGAGAGCTCTTGTGTGGACGACAGAGTCATAGCAGGAAGTCCTACTCCGTAAAAAGTAGGCAGGAAATGTTAATTTTTGAATGTTATAGAGAATGATTGTGGGTTTTTATAAAATGTGTTTGTGGCTTTTTTGATGAAGAATAGCTGAAGTGCATGAAATACCAAAATTTGTTATTGGTCTTTTGCATATTGTTTTTTTTTTTACTGTTACTTATTAGGCAATAATTTGTTTTCACAGTGTCTGTCTGACATTGCACAATCCTCTTTCTCTTGGGAATAAATAGGGCTTTGATTGTTTAGGGCCTTTGCAGCAGACATGGGAACACTATCCAATATAAAGCCTGTGTGAGTGAATAGCTCTTTCACCTGCTTATCTGGAAAAGGTATAGAGAAGTCTGACAAATTGCAGACACACCCTGGTTAGCTATTGAATATCACCTCTTTATGATACAGGTGTGCCTCAGAGCAGGGCACGTCTAACAGCTCAGTTGCTGCTTCAAAGTCCACTTCACTGTAATACAGTATTTGGGCCTCCACATAAAATCCTGCTTGACATCCCCGTCTAATTTAGGCTTGTGTGTTTCTCCACCTTGAAATAATGTTGTGCTGCATGTTGTGGTGGATAATCCAAGGCTATAATTTCTCGAGAAACTGTTATGCAAGGCTTGTTGCCTCCACAGTGGCTTCTGACAGTTGTAAAGCCAAATAAATGTCCGTCTGTCAGGGTGTGTAAACAATCTCATATGAGCCCTCTTAAAATGTTGACACGAGGACCTCTATCCACAAACCACCAATCTTGGAATATGAAAGATATTTTTCTTTACTTCCCCAAAATACATAACAGTACATCTTTCAATGCAAAAAATGTTTCACAATGTGTTATTGTCATAACATACACAAGAAAAATGGCCAGTGATATCCACTTTAAAATGAGGGATGGCAGAACAGATATACAGTGCAGACGTACCCACAAACATTGCTGTTTCTGTTTGGACATACATAGAATTCTAAATCTATTGCTAGAAGTGGGACATTTGTGGTTGGTATATTTTGCAGAATGACCCATGGGGAAGTTAGGAATTCGCCTGCCCCACAGCCTTTCCTGGCAACCCCCCACTAAGGCGCAGACCGAGGCTCCTGTCCCCACTCTCCTCTCCAGACCTGAGGGAAGTGGACCTAGATTGTCTGCAGAAATCTCAGTTTACCGACGTGTGCTTACATATACATACAGTACATGTGTGTTCCTCCCCCCGTGTATGTGAGATTCAAGTGTGCTTTTTTCATGTATTGCGGGTCTGTTTGGTCAGAAGGTAGTGTTTAAACCCTCATCAGGACTTCTGCAGCAGTAATGGATGTCTCTGGGCCTCCTCCCTCGACACCCCCTGCATATGTGGAAGTATCACGTTACCCTTTACCACTTTCCTTCTCGTGCGCCACTCACCAGAGCATCGCACTCTGATTTGCAGCTAAGAAAACAGCCTGCTTTTTCTTTTTTTTTTTTCGTCTGAGGTCTTGGACCTGTGGCCTGGTTTGGTCTGCTGCCCAACTTGCCACCACTGGCTGGCTTTTATTGGAAGCAGAGCTAAGTGTTTGTTTTCACTGCATTGTTGGGAATGAGAGATGGGGGGTACCTTGGTCTACCTTTTGAGTGGGGCCTCTGGGATGCGTGCGGAACAAAAATTGCCCTCTGCACACAATGGATTGGCAAGCACGCCAAGAGCCAAGACATCACAGCTCGAGGACCTTGGATTCCAGCCGCGGCTTTTCTTTTCTTAAACACAACACTCTTAAGTCTTAACAGCCGTCTTCAGTGCTGTGCCGTGTGGTTTGGGGGGGATTACAATAGCAAAAGAGGAAAGTAAAAGAAGGTGAAAATGTCCAGCTTGGTGTTTGACATCCGACAGAGTTTAAATATTAACTTAAAGATTGTATCCACCCCTGCAAGGGCCAGTTTCTAAGGAGAACATTAACTTTGTGTAGTTGGCTTTTTTTGGTTTAACCTCTCAAACAAGATGTTTACTTAGGACAAATGTTGTGGACCACAGCTAGCAATAGACACAATATGTGGTGCTTTATAAAAAGGTAAGAGTTATATATATAAATATATAATATAAATAAAGTTGAATTGAATTGTGAGCTCTGTTTCCTAGAAAGGTGCTGTGATATCAGATGCATTAAGTAACGTGTTTTACTGAAACTCAGTCTTTTCAGTGTCGTAGTTTAACTCCATTAAAACTTTTGTTGAGACAAGCTCTCACTAAAAGTTGTTTGTCTATACTTGGTACCCAGGGATCATAAAATCACATATCTCCAGATTTATTTCTGTGATAACCATTGCTTTAGGATATTGGTCTGTCCATAAACTCAGGAGAGTCCCAAAGAAGGGTGTTGAATTAGTCCAACCTTGTAGTAAAGCCTGGCTGCTACGTTGTCTAATCGTGGAGTTTGTCCATCACCTGGAGAACATCATCCAGGATTGAAGGGCCCAGGTCGAGGCTGAATGAAAAGCCACTGTCCTCCTCCTTATGCTGTCTGACAGTTTTGTCACAGATCTCTGCGGAGTCTTCATCCCTGTCTGAATTCAAGCTGCCCCGTCCAAGCCTGCCAGCCTGATTGGTAGCAACATTATTCCCTCTCTGGTACCCATCTTCCTTTTCCATCTCCACTTCTCTGTCCTCGCTGTCCAGCAGAGGCATAGAGCTGCATTTCTTTCTCTTCTGAGACGTGTTGTGCAGGTGGCCTGCACGCCAGTCAGGGCTCTCTGAGCCGTCCGCCTCGTCCAGGTTCAGACGAGGGGGCTTTGGTGGCGGAGAGCAGGCCATGAAGAGATTCTGCTCGCTCTGGGAGCTTTGTAGAAGCAGATTGTGGCCCATCTTTAAGAAGGACAGGTCTCCAAAGCTGTCTCTCTGAGCATCGTTGCCAATATGTGAGATGTGGCGGAAATCAGCCAGTGGTAGGCTAATCATGTTGACGGACAACACCTCCCTGCGCTTGGAGTTCCTGCCGGGCCAACGACCAGAGGATGGCTTTCTGTACAACGATGTTCTCAGTGGCATCTTGGCAGATCTGGTTGAGATAGACCTAAATGTTTTTATTTATCCTTTAAATATATCCTCAGTCTTTGTATCCTTTTGTATTTCCTTCTTTGTTTGACAGTGGATCCTCAGCAAGTGTTGAAGCTCATGAGCATGATTCCATCTGAATTAAAACACAAGAAAATAGAAATTATAATTGAATAAATCTGCATCTAATATCATGTTTGTAACACTGCATCATAAATCTAGGCTTCCCTCACATCATGCTAGAATATGAAGCATGTTTGTGCTTGTACTTGTAATGTAGCACCAGATGTAAGTATTGGACTGAATCATTTGGCTGGATGTGAATCGGCAGCCATTGTTTTGAGATTGCACCTGCTCCACTCCATTTTGATTTAATGAAATTCAGTATTATTTGGCAGCAGCGGGATGTTCCAACAATGCTTTGAAGCTTTCATTTCTAAATATTTACTTTTCAAATCCCTGTTTTTTTCCCATGAATGCAGGTGTGGTCTGGAGCCTCTCCTCTAAAGGAAGGCTGTCAGCCCAGTTAAGACTTCCAGTAACAAAAGCAACAAAAAAAATCTGATTCCCAAACGGTAATTGTTGTCCTGCATGTAAGTAAATCATATCTGTCAACATTTTGTTTCGGGAGAACACGAGGCTTTACCGTAACTCCTGTCAGAAATAATGATAACTTCACTTCGGAACACATGTTTCTGATTTTGTGAAAAATTAAAATAGCTGGGATGCAGTCTGTTTATTTTGCTGTAGTGTGAGAGTTATGCTGTGACTCTGGGAGAGGATGTGGAAGTTAATAAAATGAGATATTTTTATTCCATAAATAACATCACACTTTGGGCATTACATTTCAAAATAAGTTATCCTTTTTGAAATGTAGTGTGGGGATTTCATATTTACATCCACTAGCAAAACTTAAAAGGAAACATTCTTGGTCAAAATGAAATAATAACACTTAAAATGAAAGCCTAACTTGAATGTAATTTTGCGTTTCGTGACCTGTAATCATTTTATTGACTAAAACAGAACTCAGTTCATCAACGCAGGCATGTCGATTAGATAATCTGCTTAGTGTCTGTGATTTTACGGTCTCCCAAACAGCTTTGCCCACATTAGACCTGTGTTCGTGACTTGAAACACTCACTCTGTAAATTTGTAAGCCACTACAGCAAACAGGTTTTGTTGGCCTGTAAAGGTTTTATCGGCACTTTAGTAGCAGCGGGAGATTGGAGAGCGTGGACACAACAGCATTCCTTTCCAAACATGTCAGTTTGGCCAAGGAGGAGTCTTAGGATTTCAGCCATGAGTATCATGTCCAGGAAACACTTCATGGCCAAGTAAAAATTAAAGACGCCCATTAAAACAGATTGGCCAAGAAGCAATTTTTGAATTATCTTCTTCAATGCTGCCATACGTGATCCATCTTTAAGACAGATCAGGAATCTGGCTGATGAAATCCTTAAGCACAAGTTAAAAGAAATTGATTTTGAAGGTTTTTCTTTTGTGCAGTTGTTTGTCTGGTAGGATAACTAACAGCAGATTAGATAAAGATTGATTAGTTCTTACCTGTCTTGCTGAGCAAATGCAGGACATTTGAATCCAACACATGCACACACGTCTCTGTCAGGAAACAAGGCAGCGTCTACCTGCACACCCTGACAAACTCTTCCTTGACATGATCGGGCTTGTTCCAGCGGTTACAGAGGAGATCTCATTGCGCAGCTCTAAGGCAGAGATACAGAGTGGGGGACTTTTCCACGGTGACACAAGCAAGTCAAGTTTTACATTAAATTGTAGCACTTAATTGTCAAGAGAGTGTCTCTTACCTTTGTCCGTACTGCTGCTTAGGGGAGTGTTTTCAGTCCTTGGACATTTGATCCTTTCTTCTTCTTTTTTTTTTTGCTAATCCTTCCCAGTGTAAACTCCCTCCTGCATTGCAGAGCCCTCCAGGTGTGTTACCGGTGAAAGTCTTCTTTGCCTAAGAGATAAGCCAGGTGAGGTCAGAGTACAAGAGTGTTAAGGAATCCAGGTGGAGTCTTTTTAAGGCTTTTATTAGCTTATATTTGCAGTCTTCCCACTTTAGAATGGTTGCCAGCCGTCAGATGATATCATCCCGGTTGTGGTGTGAGTTGGCCCTTTAGTCACAAGTCCTGCTTGTTGATTGGCTGCACCCATTACCTGCGAGAGAAGGGTTGCAAAATGGGTGCTGCTGATTTAATTCCTGTGAAATTGAGAAAGATGGAAATGTGGGAGAAACTGCGGCGCACAGCTCCATTCAAGAGGTGATTGTGTGGAAGAGAGGCTGAGTTTGAGTCGGTTGTGTTTGAAAGTGTGTGTGCTTGTGTCTGAAAGGAAGTCATAGTCAGTGAGCAAACAGGTCAGTCACTCAGAGGAGGGGGGGTTAACTGATCTCTAATCTCCATGTCATTGTCCCTCTGCTCTGCCGATTTCCTGATTTCCTGCCCGCTGTTGGCATGTCTAAAGCCCTGGAGTCAGGCCCTTCTGCCTGACTGGAGGCCTATAGCTTCTCAATGTAATCAAAGCGCGCTATCGCACACAGACATGTATGTACAGGCACGCCGGGTTGCACAAGAAAAAGATAACCAACTGTGTTTCCAATTCTCACGCCTCCAGCATGTTGTCTTTGCCTTTGGAATGCTATAGCAACACAGGAATGGAAATTGTGTCAGAGCAGCAAACTTTTTTTTTCCGCTCTATGGAATTTGTTTGTGTTAAAAATGGCAGGGTTGAAGCATTCTGTTGTGCTCTCGCAGGCGATAATTGGTAGTTGTGTTGATCGTGCCCTTTTGGTTGTGTTATGGTTTGGAAAGATTCTTTTTTTGAACTATATAATCTTCAACCTGTTATTTTTAAAACCAACATGCCATACTGCTCTGATATCCCAACCAGCGCTGGGTGTATGTTCAGATACTTCCGTTGGTACACTTCCACACTGTACACGGTGCACTTTGTTCTTGTGAAGCGTGTGAGTTTTGACAGGGTAGTGTTGTCTCAGATCTGCACTTATCGGATATGACAATCTCAACGTTTGACTGCTTCTTCTTCCTCTTATTTTTAATGGCAAATTGCAGCTGGACAGAGCATAACGCCAGCATTTGACCACAATTGTGTCCTGCTAAAATATCTGCCGGCTTGTTTGTCTGTTCACTGGAGAGACCTTAACTGCAGCTTCCTCGTCCGCCATTTTCACAAGTTTGGTGGTCCCTCCCCTTTGGCTACGTAGCCAAAATGGTAACCGCTGATACCTCTTCCTTGCTTCATGCGTCAACGAACGCTGTTGCTTGTTTGACAAACTGCTCGCCCTCCAACCTGTTTTCCAAGCCTTGTAGTATATCTGGACACTTTTTTGTGCTGTGTCTGCCAGAGTTCACTCACTCTCTGTGTGTTAGGAAGAGGTGTGAGGGTGAGAAGTGTCCAGCGTTCCGCATGCAACTTTTGACCATTATGAGTACACCATCCAGGTACTTGTAGTGCACTCTATTTTGCCGTATTTCTGAGTGTGAACGCACTTATGCATTTGAAACGGCAAGTGTAAGTAGGGAAGTACGCAAATTGAGACACAGTCCAAGACTTATAATGAACATTGTGTTCCAGCAGGAAGGAGGACACGGCTGCGTACTGTTTTGTCCAGAGTCTCAATGCTTCTCCTTGTTCACTAAGCTTTAACATGCAGGGTGAAAAGGAAATGGACAAATTGTATCTTTCACTGCTCCTCCAGTCCTTTCAAATTGATCCAATAAACAAAAGGCGTGCCGCTTGATCCTCTCTTGTTCTCCCGCTCTGCACACCAGTGCCAGAGCAGTCTGCAAGACCAGACACAATTACTCACGCAAATGAAATTATCATAACATTTACTCAAGACTGAAACAGAGCATTTTTGAATATTTCTCTTCTTAGAAACCCCTCCCTCCACCTACAACCACACTCAAACTGCTTTCATGCTAGAAGACAATCAGGGTGAAGCGCTGGCGTTATCTGCGGTATTGGAATGACCTCACAAGACCTTCTGTCTGACCAAGGTTGGGCTCACGCTTTGAGTTGTGTTGTCATGCTATGTAGCCCTTTGGGCTGATGCGTTTAGCCCGAGCTGGATTTCTGTATAAGCCTCTTTTCTAAGGCCTGACCATAGCGGGCAGTGTGGTTTGATGCAGCTATGCTGGGCCTGAAATCTGGGATGCTGCGTGTTTTTGTTGTTGCAGGATAAAAAGTGTTTCCAGATATTGCTTTGACTGGCGCTAGAAGCCCAAACTGAGGCTTTGGTGGATATTCTTCTGTCCCTTTGTTGTGTGTTCTCCAGCTTCCGCTGCATCAAGGCCCTCAGACAGCCAGCATTTAGACTCGATTTACAGCAAGGACCGTCTGATTCTTTTATATGAAAAACATTTTTCGATAATGTAATAATAGGACAATAACACAGGACATACTGTACTTTGAAATTCAGCTTGTAGTACATCCACAAATTACCCAGAGTATGAAAGGAATGAAACCAGTGAATTCCTTGCTTGAAATTGGGCGCTCCAGGATGTTATGTGTCTCTAAAACAGTTTCTAGTGGCTACTCTTTGTAATTGTCTTTCATCAATTCTGAGAACATCCAAGTTTGCATTTGTCATCATCCTAACCATTGTCGTCACTGTTTGTCTCCAAAGTTATGACTCAGTGATGAGCTTTTTGAAGGCGCTCCCACAGACACTTGGCAGTCTGGCTGCTTAAAGGAAGTGCATGATTGCCACATGACCGAGATCTGACACCAGTCAAAGTCCAGGTGTTGTGTTATTCATTACAGACTCATTAACACATGACAAAGCTTACAGTAGCCTCTAATCAACGAGATAAGGTCACGCCAGGTCCCGCACAGTAAGGAGGTGGATAGGCTGGATAGTTAATGGAGAAACATACATTTCTGATGAGGTCATGTATACTGATGACATACTGCAACGACATGTAGGTCTTAGACATAAAGGTGTTGTCATGCCTGCTTTTGCCACCTAGCACCATCCATTCATTCATTCATTGTTAAAGGGACAGTTCACCCCACAATCACCAGTATGTGTTTTTCCCTCCTACCTGTGCTGTTATTTATCAATCTAGATTGTTTTTGTGTGAGTTGCCGAGTGTTTGAGATGTTGGCTGTAGAGATGTCTGCCTTCCCTCAAATATAATGGGACTAGATGGTCCTTGGCTTACGGTGACTCAAGGCGCCCAAAAAACCCAAAACAAAACATCTGAAAAACAGCTTTCTCTTTACAGAACTACAGGGGAAGCGTTTATGTACTCACGGACAAGAGGCTCATGCCCATGAAATAGTGAGATGTATTTATTGATGGCTGTAACGTTAGCTAGCTCAGTGGCACTAGGTGAGCTAGCCGTAGATGCCACTTCCTTCTGCGTAGTGATCCGGTTGGCGGGTATAGTTCGGTAGAAAGAAAATAGTTCCCACATGAACTGCTCACAACAAGGTCTGTGGA
Organism: Epinephelus moara; assembly: GCF_006386435.1. Taxonomy (NCBI): domain Eukaryota; kingdom Metazoa; phylum Chordata; class Actinopteri; order Perciformes; family Serranidae; genus Epinephelus; species Epinephelus moara. The sequence goes on along the minus strand of NC_065519.1, from coordinate 24,039,589 downwards.
TTATCTGGTCATGATTTCTGAAATGAGATATTGCTGTTGAGTTTTTTTAAATCTATTTTTTTTGCGCTTTGAGCACCACAAACCGATTGCCATCTAGAGGGCTGCCATCTCTACGGCCAATATCTCCAACACTTAGAAACTCCATCTAAAACAATCTAGACTGATAGATAGCACAACAGGTAAGAGGACAAATATGTGCTTTTGATTTTGGGATGAACTGTCACTAAGTATTCACAAATAAGCTTTGTTCTACAACAGAGTTAAATCAGAGCATTAGAGATTAGGGATTTTAGGGGAATCTCAATGGACTGTGGGTGTCAAATACTGTAATGCTGCAGTGTCTTTTATTTGAAGCTGGTCTTTCTCTCGTGTCAGCTGTCCATTAAAGACAAAATTTCACTCTCCAGAAAACCTGTTATATAATGGTTATTTTGCTCTTATATGGAGGAATCTTGCACTTGTTTTGATCTTTTTGTTGCGCCCACAGACTTGTAAAATGTCTTTTGTGTTTAGAGCGGAAGGAGATGAAAAAAAAAATGTAATGTACATATGCACAACTCATAACATACTATTTCTTTCCAGTAAATGTGGGCGGTCGGGGTAGGCTGGGAATGTACTGCTGTGTCTCCTGGCACTGAATCATTAGTAATTATAAAATCATGGCTGGGATATTTAGATTACTTTGAAGACTGGAGATATGATGTAAACAGTATACAGCAGGATATATTCCACTCGCTGTTTGTTCTGCACAGATAAGGACTAATATGGGAAATCATATGTACATATGTAGAGAGCACAGACATTTTAAATTTTATGTTTGGAACCTTGATTTCATTTTTTTTCTCCCCTCATCATGCCTGAGTTCTTTTTGACATCTCCAAGGTTCAGACTGCATTCTTACCAGTCCTGTGGCCACTTTTGTTTTAATGGGAAATCTGTTGCAATCAGAGGGCTTTTCCCGGAAGGCCAGAATGTGAAAGACATAATTTCGCTTTTACAACGCTGTATTGTTGGATATTAAAGAGGCCAAACCCCCACATCTCCCTATTCTAGGATCCCTGAGCTCATCCATCATAAAGAGAAATGCCAGGGCACCAGGAGTTCAGGTCTCTGCTGCCATTTCTCTTTTCACTGTTTATTTCCTTAACTTTAACAGTTTCCAAAGGCGCTCTCCATCTCCGTCCAACAGGCTTCCATTCTGTCCAATACCGTGACCACGTACAACCACATGGCGTCCACGTCCACACATACACACACCAACTTCCATGGCACCTCGCTTGCACTGCTGCCTTTTTTCCTTCACTTCACCTTTGAGTGTTATTGGCTGAATCTGCAGTCTACACGCAACTAGCACTACCTGTACATAGCCTTGAATCAGGTGCTGTGCTGCCTTTGAACCTGATAATGTGAAAGATCTGCATTTTTTATTCTGTTGATAAGACATCAGCTTTGTCTTTATATCAGAAGTTTTTCTGACCTTTATATGAGAAAATAAGGAAATATGCACTCTCTTTTCTATTACTGCTTGATTTATTTTTGAAATAGCTGTATTTTACATACACTAAATATCTTTCTCAGTGCAGTTTGAAGGACGTCTGTAAATTCTGCAGCTTGCATACACAAATATTGTCAGAATCAATGATTTGTATCTGTAGATGTATTTACTGAGACTACATCTGCAGATATTATTTGGCTTTTGCAGTCAAATAAAAAGACGTCTTGTCTCGGAGTTCCACTCAAAATCCAGATGTTCGCCGTACATGTGCATTTGAAGGGTTAAATACAGGAAGTAGATTTGGGCCTTAATCTCTATGTAGTGTTTGTCCTTCACTAACAAAAACAGTATAATAGACCAGACCTTTGGGGCTTTACGTCTGCCGAGTCTTATAATGAATGATGACTAATCCCCCACCATTTACAAAGCTTGAGTTTTGTCTGCAGAGGAATTTCACCTTGGCTCCAGTGTTGCATGTGCAGTACCTCTGCCCGCTGCCTGTTTGTTTGAGTTAGCGGGAGTGCTCGACGGGCACCCCCCGACTCACCCACCCACACACACACACACACACATACACAAATGATTTCTAAATATGTGTTCGCCTCTCATAAATCACCTACTGCATAGATCCATGACACACATATAGGAAAACACACCACGCCACCACACACGCTCCAGATAAATAGTTCCTTGATTAACTTCAGCACAGTGCGTTAGAGGCAGAAATGTTAGCCGCCACCACAGAGCAGGCTTGTTAAGAAGAAGCCATTTCTCCTCTTGGCAGAAAAGTCTGTGAAGTCTCATCTTGGCCTGGTGACCTTCTTGTTGGAGATATTTGATGGCTCGTGGTGTTAATGAGCAATCCAGTTATCAAACGCAAATTGGTAACCTCTTAGCCTGCAATGTCAAGACACAATAAGCATGAGAGATAGTATGGAAGTATATCAACCAAAAAAGGTTTAAAGGTCACTACAGAGCCTGTTTTATACCCGGTAATATGCATCTTGAATGAAGAGATCACAAGTCTGTGTTGACACCTGACATCAGAATGCGTCTCTACATGTGTCTTACTGATCGCTTGTGATTGCATCTCACTTCCCCAAACTTTATATGCAATAAACAACCTTAGCCTACATCATTTCATTCACTAACATTGGGAGACTACTGCTGGAGGAGTGTGAACTCTGTCTTGGTGAAAGTCCGCCCGCGCACACACAGTGACAGGGCTAAGTTAATTGTTAGCATCACACGGTTAACGTTACCTATTTAAGGGTTTAACAACAAGTTGTTAAGGTGTCAGAATGAGTTTGTTGGAACTGTTTAACAGCCACTGCTGTGTTAGCTCTTGCTAACTGAGCTGAACTGACCATTCGCTGGGAGGACAGTGGCTCTGAAGACGTTCCTTTAGCACTGCGTCTAACCTGTGTGAGGGCAGCAACAGGCGAATAAGCAAGGGGGTCAGCTGATTAGATGGTCCTTCAATTAAGTGTACATGCTGCTAAAAGAACGTGGTCACATGCAGCCCAGACCACCTCCGAATGTGATCTAAACGATTGGATCTCAAGACATATTGAGGATGCACTGGGTGCATTTATATCAGTACTAAGAGCTATCCATTTGTGACCCGGTTCCCCAGGATGCATGTTGCTTTCAGGTGTAAATCGGCCACAGTGTGGTTTTAGTTTCTGAAGTAATTAAATCGGCCAAGAGGCATTGTTAAACCCAATGTTCTCAGGGAGGTGTTAAAGCTTTTAATCTTCAGTTAAGTGCTTTGGTTGCTTCTTTGTTTATCAGGTTGCTGCGTGAGCATGATTGTGTGAGTCTCTCCCTCTCTCTGTTTCTTGTTGTGTTCATGTACATTTACATTTTAGGCACAGGACAGATGCTCCTGGCCAGGCTGAGACAGAGTTTTAAGGGACAGCATCAACAGCACTGTTACCGACAACACATGACAAAATAATTATGTGCTTTGTGCTTTCTGATTCTAATTAGTTAGAGGACAAGTATAGAAATGGAAAGTAAGCAGAAAGGCAGAATAAGGTCTTGTTTTGTTTTCTTGCTTTTTAGTGTGTCTCCTTTTTCTGGATGGCACTGGAATTGTGCGGTTTCCTGTTTAGCAGCATCAATGGATCACAGTAACAGAAGACAGGGACGTCAGCTGTAGCGGTCTTTGTGTGGATGCAACAAATTAACTCGGTTGACATCTTTTGACTGTTTAAGTTTATTTATACTCCCTTTACTTACGAAAATAGATATGTCCATTTCAAACATTGTAACTGCCACTGGCCGCATAATTCCATGCATCCTTTACGTTGGCACAAATACATCCACTAGAGGGCAGCAGTCTTGCAAGGACCTCCACTTTTCTTTCACTACCATCCAAGGGTATGGCGCTATTTGTTTAAGTACCAGAGTGCAATTGTGACAAGCGTGCATGGACGCACACTAGGCTATATAACCAGTGTTCCTGCAGCATCTGTTCCCTAACCCTAGCCATGTCCGTACTCTACACGTCAACTTGATGAGTAGCCAATCACAGAACAGTAGGGCAGGACTTGCCAAGAAAGTATTAGGATCTATAAAAACCTGGTACTGCTCTGTTTCATGTATATCCGCAATTTTTTAGAAAACATGAACAAATACAGACAACATGAGCGCAGAGTACGGACAGACGGCGTCGTCCATGTTCATATACATGTGTCTAATGGACATAAATGAACCTTTAAGGCCATAGCGTAATCTTCACGTAATTTTCATACCATTCAGTGTCATGTTTCCCCTTCATTTATTCAGGGTTTCTTTTTAATAACCTATTTTTTTAATTCATGAAAGAGTCATTTTGCTTGTGATAGTTTACTGGAAAAAGGTTGTTTCTTATTTAACAGTGATAGTGGCATCTAGTGTGTGGCCCTAGTCCACACTCTTTCTTCTCCATTGCATAAAACACACAGTTATTTCCTCACGCACTTAATCACTCATGCTCATGTGCTTATACACTCACACACTTCTCACACAAACACACAAAGAAATGGTGTAATGTGCAGCTGATCTGACAACTTGTGCCAGGGGAACACAGTGGCCACCTGCGCTTCGTGATGCCTCCTGCTGTGTGTGGGAAGGAGTGTGAGAGTGTGTGTGTGTGTGTGTGCCTGACTCACAGCACTGGTGGTATTCATGATGTCATAACTGGCCCGAGGTCAGGCTGGGGTGTGCTGGTTGGAGGCCTAGCCATGTGCTGATGTCACATAGCAAATCCTCAGCTTGTTTGTGTGTGTGTGCGTGTGTGTGTGTTTTACTACCATCCTACCTCTGCGGTGGCCTTGTGCCCTCCTCTCTTGGCTTTGTACGGGGGCCCGTTGTTTGTGTTCTGTGGTTTCCTACTCACCCTGGGCCCCAGTCTCAGTGCAGCACGCACGCACGCATACATACACAACTGAGTGTTTGGTTACAGAGTGATGCACTGGCTAAACATGTACATTGGAAGTTAACACCCAAGGCAAGGAAACATTCCTCATCCTGACAAGAAATGCGTCACACTGCTCATAAAGCACCTGTTAATGGTCAGAATTCCCCTTCATTATTAGCCTGGTACAGTCCACCCATGACCACACCGGCTACAGAATAAGTCAGACCAACTCTAATTTGAGATTTTTCAGGTGCATGTCTGTGAAGTGGCCAGTAGAGGGCAGGGCAGAGTGGAGATCTATTTGCTGAGGAAGAGGGAGCATTTTCACCAGCCTGCTTGTATACTTGCTTGTATTTTGTTTAATTTGAAGATGCAAGGGTTGTTTATTTACCTAATGGCGTTCGCGTGATATTTCAGAGTTACGTGTCAGACAAGGGCTTGAGCTCACATTACTGGAATGATAATAGCAGCTTTCCTCAATCCAGGGGTGGGGGGGTGGAGGGTTAAACTTCCCCTCACCGACCCTCTCCTCTCTTCTTCCTCCATACTTACCCTCTTTCTTTCAGCACATGGATGCTGGAGTCCCCGTGATGTTTTCCAGATGCCTTAGCTCAGTGAGCGCATTGACAAAAACCTACCTCTCCTCCTCGGATCGCTCTCACTCGCCCAGTCCTTCATGCACACACTCACTCGCTCTCTCTCCTGCAGCTCACTGTCTTGTTAAAGAGACACTTCTTTGGCCCAGCAGACTTCCTGGATATAATCCTATAAAACAATGGCTTACTCTTTGGACACATGGCCTCCCTCCGCTTCAGAATGGGATGACGGTCTCTGTGAGTGCATATGTGTGCGTTATATGCATTTAAATATGCACACACAAGCGTCATCCTCTGTGTATTTTAAAAAATGTCTCCACGCGTCTTTAGAGTCCCTCTTCTTGTGTCTGTGCTGGCCTGTGTGTGGCATATGTGACCGCACAGATCGTGACCCGTGTATGTAAGACGTCTGGCCTGTGTTCCACCCTGCTTGATTAGCCATTAGCCAGTGGCTGCCCTCTCCGATTCCCCCCGCAGTAAGAGAATCTCTCGCCATCGTCGTCCAAGCCCAGGGCCTTCAAAGAAATCACTCACACACAGTGAGAGGCCGTGCGACTGCCAGGCTTAATCCCAGCCCTCATTTTGGGGTTTAATGACCTCAGGCAGCGGAATTACCCTGTCACAGTTGCTCTGTGGGCTGCTGTCTCATACATGTTCACCCCGCCGTCACGCTGATGGTAACTGAGATGAGAGCGTCTGTAGGAGTCCGCCTGTCCTCGGCTGTGCACCCACAGGCCCTGTCGTGAAAGCAAACACACAGTGGACGGTGACAGTGGTGTCATTCGCTCCGTGTGCTGCCCTGAGACAATGTTGTCATGATTTAAAATACAGGCATGTTTGACTTCTCCGTGATTCCCCTCCAGTGAAACGGCTCACTAGAAATTTTCCTTGAATATTAATTGAAGGGCCACTCCACTGATTTTGCACATTGAGATCACTTCACTCGTGGGGTGTGCTTCACATCCTGTGAACACAGTAAATATGATGTCATCAGGGTTATCTCAGCTTGGAGACTAGGAATGTATACTTACGCAACCAACTGAAGAGGAGGTGTGTAGTCTGAAGGCATGAGACATTTACCAGACAGAGTGACTAACAAAAAGGTGCCAGTGGTTGCCTTATCCAGGGGTCTTGGAGCTTGACACCTACATGGGAATAAACGTTGGGATATCCTGGCCTGTTCTGCTTAGATTTTGACTTTTTTTGTGTGTGTGTGTGTGTTTTCATGGAAGTGCCATGATTAATTGCTGGAGTGTCCGTTCAAGAAAAGGCCAATTTTACATAGACAGATATTAGGGTTCAACAACTGGCGATTGCCTTTACATTCAAGTGTGTGTGTGCCACACCCTACTCCTCAGTTTCAGCTTGGAGATATGTTCAAGTGGTCAGTTTGCAATGTTCCACAAGCTCTCTTAGCTTTTTTAGCCTAATAATTTAACTCCGTAAACTCACAAAAATGTCAACAAACACACATTTTCCTCATTAAACTGAAAAATCCAACTGAACACATTCTGAATTCACGTTTCTTTCCTTCGCCAAACTAAGACGAGTTTAATTGCCTTGTAAACTCATCGTTAAACACACGTAATTCAGCTCACGGCTGTAACTCATTCTTTGGAGGCTTAATTAGCAAAATAAAATGACAGAAATCACCTCCTCAAAAAACCAAGTCACGATATACTCAGCCCATAGCCATTACATTTGCCCAATCCTAAATAACAACAACAAAAAAAGAATATATATTTTATTTTATTTTATTATTTGTGTGTGTCTGTGATTTGTTGGTCCATAAAATGTCAGAAAATAAAAAAATGGCCCCTTTAACCCAAGCTCATGTTTTCAATTGTTTGTTTTGTCCAGCCAAAAAATATTCAGTTTCCAATTATGTAAAATGTATTTTGATTAAAAACTGACCTGCATGATCAATCGATTCTCAAAACTCAAAAATGTAGAAAATATTCTGCTGCTCTGATGATTAATCTTTTTTTTTTGTGAATCTTTTTTTTAGAAAATGTATGAATCCTTGGGCTTTAATACTAACATTACTGCCTCGTTTTGTTTGTATTAACAGACAGAAATCACACAGATTGGGATTAAAGATTATAATATGTGCTTTCAGATCAGACTTTGTAACATTTTCCATGTTTCAATAACCTCTTTGTCTTTCCCTCTCTCTTACAGGGCTCCCTGTCAAACGAGCGCGACTATGAGAGTGTGGTGATGATGAGGATGAGGCAGGCCGCCGAGCGACAGAGGCTCATAGAACAAATGCAGAGAGAGGACGACGAGGAGGCTTCCAGGTCATAGCACAGTGGGACTCTGCTCGGTACCCGCCTGCAGTTATTAAATGAATACCTGTCTCAGGCTTTAGTTTCATAAAGCCTATTATGTGTTTTGTTATTACTTTTTGTATGTTATACACCATGTGGCAAAATAAATCTTTTTAATAACTACAGAGAAACTTTTTTTTTTTCATTTCTGTGGTTTTAATCAGTGTGTTATGTCTTTTCCCTTTATAAAGAATGTAGGATGACTGAGGGAGAGACAGAGTAGAGAAGAAGTGAGGGCTGCTGCAGTGTGGATGGAGAGGTAGGAGTCCTGACACTCAGGCTGCAGGGAGGAATCATTACTGTAACCATGTTGTATCAATGTGTGTACATCAATGATATTTTGGTAGCATATTATTGATCAATATTTTAATTGCAGATTGGACCTTTTGCTTATATAAAGAGTGCATGCCTTCAGCGTGTTGGCAGTCCCCTCTGGTTCAGATGGATACATAATATAGCCTGTGGATTATTTAGTTTGCTGCAATGAACTGAGATGAACAGACGTAAAAATATTGTTTCCTAGTAGATGCATCATAATAGTACCTCTAATCAATACACCAGGCCTGAGCACTAATAAAACAGTTGGTGAATTGTTCAAGCTCTAAGTCATCCAGTGAGTTTTTACTCATCATGTTGTCAAGGAGCCAGAGCAGATTGGCCGGCCGTGCAGCACCACACGTTATCAAACCTTTGAATGATGATGTAATTTGCATCTGTCTGGTTAAATGTGACAACTCATTACTTCACTGTTACAGCCAACGGTGTGTAATCCTCCTCTTTTGTTGTCTGCGTACACGTCCAGTAACGCTGTAAAGTGAGTCGAGTGTTGCAGCGATCCAAACCGCAGACCGCACGATGTGACTACGTGCATGTCGAACTAGTAATCAGGCTGAGATAGGAACACTAGGTAGGTTTTTGTGGGAATACTTGTGGCCTCATGTGATGAAGAGTGAACATACTCTGACGACCCGGTGGTTGAGATGATTGTTCTCTGGGCTTTGTATACAACATATCTAACACCCTACTCCAGTGTAAAGAGACTTTGTAGATTGCACAACTCAGAACTGCACAATGTTATTCAATCAGCTCTGGGGTTTGTGTTCTGAGGTTTGTATGTAATCTCTGTGCAAACTACTTATTTTACTGTTCAAAATCATGTAGATTAGTGGTTCTCAATCTGGGGGTCCCAGAATAAATCTAAAGGGTCAGCTAATTATTAAATGGATAAGAAGGAAAATATATTTGTACAAAATTTTTTTATTTCTGACTTTTTTTCCTCTTTTTTTCTTGTGAAATACTGGATGCTGCAACTTTAGTACAGCATTCTTTGGTTTAACTGCTCATAACGGATGACCACGCTAATCACATACTCTGTCATTAGAGGGTAGCAAGTAGGCATGGCTTCATTTTAAGGAGTCGCAAGCCAAACTTTTTGGGAGCCCCTGTAGTAGATCATGAATATCTGACAGAGAAAAGGCTCTTTTAGTGACTAAATATTGTCACGTGTAACATTTTTTAAATTAAGATAAGCTAAAACTTTAGTTATTCCGAGGCGAACTGTTGTGCAAAACTTTCTGCAAATATGTTTACTTAAAGGTATAATATGCAGGATTGTTGGTTACTGTTTTATGAACCTGCTCGCCAGTGAATTTAAAGTAAAAGCCAACATCAGATTCACTTTCGTTTAGGGTTTCGCTTCACTATATTAGTGTCTCTTGGATGCCTGCTGCTTATGGTCTGGCACGTGGTTGCTGATTTTTTTATAAAGCCCTGACCTCATCTGAGCACTTTCAGGGTACATGCTCATGAACATCCTCGAACACAGATGATGATGATGATGATGGGATGATTTACCTCTGTATGAATCTATACATTGTTTTTTTTAGGATAATCCTGCACAATATATATTTAAAGGAATAGTTTGGCATGTTTGGAAACTTGCTTATTCACTTCATTGCTGAGAGTGAGACGAGAAGATGGATACCACTCTTGTGTTATCTAGCTTGGCTCTGTCCGAGGGTTAAAAAACAAATCCACCTTCAGTACCAGCAACTTTACAGATCACTAATTAATACGTCTTGTCTGGTTTGTTTAATCTGTTAAACAACCAAACTATAAAAACAACACGTTGTGGTTTGACGGGGGTGAGGTACTGAACTTTTCCTTGGCAAGGAGAGGAGACTTACTGGAGTCTTGTTGTCACCGTAAAGTTGCCAGGCAACCGGCGTAGACTCCTGGAAGTCACTGCTGCCGGCCAAGAAATTGTCTGGCACACAACCCCTCCATACAACTGCATCTGGCTGCAGCTTAAAATTGAACGGACACACATAAGAGTAGTATCGATCCTCTCATCTGACTCTCAGCAATTCAGCAAAGAACTATTGCTTTAATCACAAAGTAAAGGGAGTTCATTGAGGAGCCATGAAATTGTTTTTTGAACAATAGATACTGTGTGATAACTGCTACACAAAGCATGAACAATACATCCATTTTTCCTTCACGCATGATATTGCCAGAATATGAAAAGCCAAGATTTTGCAGCATTAGATGTGCTTATTTTTGGGGGAATTTTCACACTTCACTCTCGGACCTGATGGATCATGCAACATCTTAAATTTAAGAAGATGCCACTTGCTTCAAAAATTGTCTGTGTCCTGTCCACTGATACTGACTTCAACATGTCTTTCTAAGTTAAGCTATTATTGTTCTAAGCTGTTTCACAATCGGCTTATGTAACAAATACCTAGGAGAAACTCTGTATTCCTTATGTACGTTCTCTGAAGTGACACGCTACCGCTCTGTGACCCACATTAAGTCAGATGTTAGAGTGCCAAACTTTTGCGGTCACCCTGAGTTTTGTAACAAGGTCTTATGCCCGTGGAACATCTATCCATCCAAACAGTCTTATTTCCCCGTCCCAAGGGGGACTATGGCGTAATGCTGTGTCTGTATTTGTGGGCCTGTGTGGCGGCGCTTTCTCCTGTCATTGTGTTATTTAGGAGCCACATGGCAGCTTCGCAACATCCAGCGCAGTCATCCATCTCTCTACCACTCCTGCGCCGCCTCGCCGTGGCTCTGTTACACAATGTCCAGCTGCGGAGCGGAGTGGTGTGGTGGGAGACATCTGCTCCTCTCCTCCTGCAAAATCCCCTCATCACATGGTTTTGTTTATGCGTAGCCTTTTTCATATCCCGGCAATGTGAAAAAAAAGCCCAGAAACACACAAACTCTGTCCAAATGACAACAGAGGAAATACAATTACAGGAAACTCATTCACCACCAACTCTGCCCTGAGCCCACAGTGGCTTGTGCTGCATGCGAACCAGGATGGGAAGATGAGCCTGTTCAATGCTCTGTCCTATCAACAATTACAGCACAGCCTTGGAATCCTCATAGTATCTTCTTCCGCCCCGTTTTCCTTATATTGTCCGAGGCGAAGCTGTCACATTGGTGTATGCAAACAGCATGTGGAATCTCCGCGGTCACAGAACTGGGAAGCACCAACATCTTTTGATCTTTGGTGCGGAGGTGGAAGCTAAGTCATGTGTGAGACAGCAGGACTGGTAAGAGTTTGGCTGTGAGCTGGCTGGCAAAGTTTCTGGTTTGCGGGTTAGTGATCCGGGCTAGCCAGACATGTGCTGGCAGACCTGGGGCTGCGCTGAAACCACCCAGCGTTTTTTGGCTCTCGCAGGCTGACTGCTGCACTCTGTGTGCCTGCGGTGCTAGTGCCTCATCTTGGGACATGCAGCATCCCCATAAGATGCCACAGAGCTGCAGGGGTCACACTAATTTCATTTATTTATATATCGATGTTTGATAAGTGTCTGTTTTATGGATTATCAGAAGGATACATCCTCCCAGAAGTATTGCCATTTTGTCTTTTATTAATAAGTACACAATAAATCCACATTACATCATTTAATCATGAGCATATGATACACTTAGAAAAACATCTTTACACAGTGCTGTAGGAACAAACCTATCGAGCATCATGTTTTATTTATTGGACGGAAGAGGTGAAGAACTGGGTGAGGCCTTTTGCACAGGCTGAATTTACAGACATGCCTTTAATTAAGTTTTACTGCCATTGCTGATATATTAACAGTAAAACTAGCCCTCACTCCCTGCACTCCCACTTGGTCACCAGTAGTAAATAGCAAACAATACGGGCCTTATAAAATCTCTGGAATGTAGTTCAGTATTCCCCTGAAATTAGTGACCTGTCACCTATTGAAGGTAATCTGAAACCTTATGTCTGGGATAATCTCAAAGTGGATTCTGTAGCTGTCAGTGTGTTGAATGTAGAGTGGAGAACTTAAGTTTCTACAAGTTCTTCAGCAGGATTCATTCATGCTTTCAAAGGCTTGCAGAGGCGTCTTGCTACAGTCTACACTCCGTGATCGATCACTCCGTCTCTTTGTGGAGGCACCACACGAGCGTCTGTCCCACCCCCGTCATCGTCAGCACGCGGAAGCCAATCTTCTCCAGCTTGTCCAGCACCAGGCGCGGCGGGTCGTCCACATGGTACTCGGAACTGCATGAGCATAAACAACAAAGTCATCCTCCCTTTTCCACAGATGTGGGATTTCTCTCTCTTTCAGTAAACTTTGCTTGGAGAGTAGAATGCTGTTAATTGTTCTGGTGCTTGTTCACTTCCTTCCACACCTTGGTTCATTTCCCAGCAGCATTTGAATTAGATTGCCAATGACAACACTTCCCTGATCTGTATTCCATCAGCTTGAATGGTTTATTCTAAATCTGCAAAGCAGCAGCCTTCCTCGACCACATTGGGAGGGTTTTTTTTCTCCCCTCCATGTGACCTGATCTCAGCTCTGTCGTCAATATGTACACGTTAACTGCCAGAATGAAAGAAACACCAGTGTTAAGTGCCTAAATATGGAAATACGGCCCGGTGTGAGCACATTTACAGTACACCTGGGAGTCCATTCTGCATGTGTGTGCATTTGAGCTAGTACAGTATACCTTTCCCTGGTTTTGAGAAGGTGATGGATATGCTTACATGAAAAATATCAATTCAGGAGGGACATTTAAGTCTTGGTGCTTTTGTGGCCAAAACTGTGCCTACAAATCTCTCTGTTTACTTCCTATCCTCAGATATCACCCAGTCACCTGCCACGTTTACTTTGTGTCCACCCTCTAAAACAACTGACAGTGCCCACTTTCAATACTCACAAATTGTTTCCCAGCATGGTTGTTTTCCTTGCTCCCAGGTAATTCATCACAGCTGGATCCGAATATTCATCTCCCACATTTGTTGGACCGTTCTCCTGTAAGGAATCAAGCACATTAACTATACAACTGATAGTCTGCACAGGATTGATTGAGGAATGCTTTTCTACAACTGTTATTGGTGCAGCTCTGGCTGCATTGCGCTGGCTACACCTGCATCCCTCTGGCAGGTGCGGATCATAATCTCTAATAACTGGGCAGACTATAAATAGATCATCAGATACTCAGAGGCTATAGAATTAGGTTGCTCGAGTCGTGCAGACAACAAAGTGAACATACGCAACATGTGTTTTTCATTTAGGGCACCGTGGCACAAAAACAACCATACGCACGTTGCTTGCTCCGCTTGTAGCCTTGACTGTTTGTTGTTTTCCAGCATGCAGAATATTACAGGCCACTGCATGACTCTAATCTGCAAGTGGCGACCCTGATTGATTAGTCGTATGCGCTGTGTTGCTCTGCCAAATAAACAAATCCCCAAACTCGAGCGCATCTTTTTTTCTTCTAAAAGCACGACACGAGTCATTTTCACAGATGCGAGATACACACCAGTCGGATCTGCGTGCTGATGAACATGTAAGGCATCCCTGCTCCCCTGGCGACGGGCTGCTATTCCTCTGGGATTGAATAAGGACGTCTCTGCTCTGCACAGACGCGACGGTCCCCCCTCTCCAACTCGCGCTTCGGCTGACAGCTCTCTGCGGAATGCGGAAACACCCACCGCGGCGGACCAATCACAGCGCTGCTCTCTCAGCATCTGTAAGCCGCGGTGCCTGCTCTGTGCATGAGGTCTTGCTCAACTCGTGTGACCGTTTGTTTGTTGACAGTGAGAAATGTTGGCCAATGTGCACGAGGAAATGCCTTTTACGCAGAGTTCACAGACTTGGTTAATCATTCAGAATTATGCGTCCTCAGTACAGAGGTCCCCAGTGAAAACTCACCACTCTGTGGCTGGGGAAAGTGGACATATTTGTGTAGTATTTTCACCTGCATGGGTTTTAACTGAGGCAAGACTCATAGACTTGAGTTTACAAACTGATGTAGCACATATTTACTTCATTCCAGGCCACATTTTCTCACTTTTTGCAGAGAAGCACACATTTTTGAAGCTTTACAGTTACAGTCAAGTTCCATTCACACAATACATTTGCAAAAAAAAAAAAAAAGACAGTTGTGTGCATGCATGTATGACACCGAACCCACACAGTCTGGAACTCTAATTTCCTCCTTAGAGATTTATTAATTTCCTCCTCAGCGCAACAATAATAATTTGGATCAGTCTTGTGACCGAGGGGGGAAATGAAAGACATAGACCCAAGGCAAACAACAATGGCGTGGACTTTGATAAAATCAGCAATATGAATGTAATGTCTCACTGATGCCAGAGGAGCCCAACGGACTTTCAGTTAGGCTTTGCATGTCATGCTTAGTGGGAAGGGGTGATTTAAAGCCTGATTGCAGCCTGATATTGTGATGGTAGGCAGACATGAATCCCAGCAAGCCGGAGCTCATTCAGAAATGCCCCGTACCACATGTTGGACACATAATCCTCGCCAAAGTGTTTTGCCATCTGATAAGATGTGTTTTTTTGTTGAGATTTTTATCATAGATTTGATACAGCTCTGTACTGTGAGACAGCATGGACACTGTTTGTTTACAGTGGCGTGTGTCTGCCACAACAGTTTCATTACCACCTCCCTGAAATTATCCACAGCCTGTAATCTGTGGCCCCTTCATTCAGCGGGACACAGGTGCTTGGGGAGGATTGGTGAGAAGATTGCCACCTACTGGCTTCCAATATCATTGTCATTCACTTGGTGTGGCATGTCTCTTTGAATTTTTCCATGACATCTTTCACAATGGTCAGAAATGTTCACACACTGGATAGTTAAATGAATAAAATCTGTCACATTGGTTTCCCCCTGTGGAAAACAGCCACTGGTTATTGTTTTCAGTAGTCTATGAGATGAATGAGCTTCCATCTGAGTCCTTCGTGGTGTGAAAAAAGAAAGGGGTGTTCCTCTGGAATGTCTTTCTTCTCCTGTTTTATCTGTCCCCGCCAACCTGAGACGTACTTCAGGAAAGAAAACAGGAAAGCAGCAGGGTTGTCGCCAAGGCCCCAAAAATAAACCAAAGACCCCCCCTCTCTTGCCAAAAGAACACTCTCTCCAAACATGTTCCTTCCCGAGTCACTTCCTGGACCCCCGCGGTGTCTTCCTGCGCCAGCTCATCTGCTGCTGGTTATTGGAGTGCAAGGTCACCTCTTCTTTGACCTGTGGTGACAGTGGAGCACATCCCTGGTGGGTCCACAGGAAGCAGTTTGATGTTTTGATGAGGCCTTTGCCTTCACCCTCTCAGCTAAAGTGTGACGGCCTGTTGCAGGAACGCTTCCGTCAAATCAGCTACCAGTGTCATATAAAGAATCATGTGCAACTGAGGCAATAAAACCTCACAGAGTTAGATTGCTGGAGTAAACTTTATTGTCCCAGAGGGGAGATTAATCTTGTGCACTGTCCACTGCTTCACATAAAAAAACATCACAGAAAAACAACATGAAAACATTTTAAACACAAGAGACATCATACACTTAACAACACAGTGGCTTAAAAAACTGTGTGTGTGTGTGTGTACCTGCCCAGGGACTGCAGATGGAAATTAGCTAATAGCGAAATCTGTCTCAAAAGATCTCTTCTCATTTTTTTTTTTTTTTTTAAGATTAATAGGGTTTTCTTGTTTTGGGAGCAAGGTCCTTGGTCAGTGTTAGACTTATCACATTTGTCAATTATTGAATAAAACACACCCACAGCTGATTAGAAACTGCCCCACCCATTTCACAGATGTGCACAGGTGTGAGAGAATCCACCAGCTGTGGGTGTGTTTCTCAATAACTGACAACAGCCTGTGCACCACATGTCACATATCCCACAAACAAGGGACCAAAAAAACATAGGAAAAATAATTAGAAAACTGAAGCTCCTTACACAGTAAATGTTATTTACAAGATTATTTACAAAAAAAAAATGTTGAGCTTAAGACTGAACACATCAGCCTAGCAGAAACACACCAACAGCTGATTAATTCCCTCGCACCTGGACACACCTGTAAAATGGGTGGAGCAGTTTCTGTTTAACCCTTTGAAACCAGAGCCAGTTGGCTTGATTTCTTTTAAAAACATGGAAAGAAGGTATAGAGCGACCATAGAAAAAATGACCCAAAAAATTAGCAAGATATTTGTAAAAAAAAACAAAAAACAAAACAAGAAAATTAGTAAAAAGAAAATAAAGAAAGTTACAAACAAACAAACAAACAAATGACATGGAAAGAGTGCTTAAAAATCATAAAGATTCTATAACATGATTTTGAAATATAATGATAATAATAATAATAATAATGACCTAGATTTTTTCTTAAAAAACAAACAAACTTTTCTTAATCTTTTTTTTTTTGCAATTAGAAAAACCAACATAAAATATTTTTAAAAATTTAGTTTTTTTTTTTTTTTTTTTTTTACAGTTTGAGGGACATGTATTACCAAGTTGCTCATTGCCCCTTTTCCCATGTTTTTGAAAGAAATCGCGCCGCTTTGCTCAGGGTTTTAAGGCTTAAACACTTGCAAAAGGCATCTGAAAGCAGCATGAGAAAAATGATGTCGCTCCAACTTTCAAAGGGTTAAGCTCAATGTTGGAAATAACGGTGTTAAACAATCTTGATGAACATTGAGGAGGACAGAAATGTTACTGTTACTAATAAATTGTGAAGCTGAGTAACAGCAATTTGCAGGATTTTCTGTTCAAAGACTTAAGTGATACTTTCAAACGCACCTGCATTTGAGACATGGATGTGCGAATACCTTTCTTTAAACAAATAAATACATAAATAGTTGGAGGGCAGCACCATAACAGCTGTTAATCTGTCTCTACGATGCAGAGCCCTTAAAAATGAACAAATAAAAAGCAATATCAACTGAAAAAACTGCAGAATTCTTCATTTATCATGATATAATTATTCAAATAAAAGCTATAAGTAGAGTTGCAACAGGTTCTGGAGTGAATGAGGTTCAGTTTTTGTTTTACTGTCTGGTCTGTGAGGGCATAGGGAATTTACTTATTTAGTAAAATGACATCCATTTATGTAGATTTTTCTTGGCTGAGGAATACGAAAACTTGTAGGGGAACCTTTTTTGTAGCAGATTTTATTTGCCAAGCTTCGGAGAGAATGCAGAATATTTTGTTTGAGGCCAAGTTGTAAAATAACTTGTAATTTTGTAATGACATGATTGACCACTGCAACTATAATTACTGGTGTCTTGTAAACCCATGATGGTTGGGCACATTGTGTGCATGACATGAAAATAAAGAATCAAATCAAATCATAATGCTTGTAACTGCACAGTCAGTTAAGTCAATGATTTTACTATACTGCACACAGGGTAACCTATGTAACATGTGATATTTAAACAGACACACAAATCATTTTCAAATCAACTCAAAAAATGAACTTTACGTCTGATGCCCAGCGTCTCAGACATCCCACACACAACACCGAGCTGTCTGATGGATTTACTTGCTGTGAATGTGTGTGGGTGAAGACCTGTGCTGGATAGCTGCGCTGCTAAAGCAATCGCTTTAAATCACAGAGTGGAGACTGAATGGGAATGAATTGTACAGCAGGCAGTGTGTGTATATGATGATTTACTGTAGGTGTATGTTAGAGTAATATTCCATTATTCAGTGGAGAGATTTAAACTGTGGGAGAGTGGAGACAACAGGCAGCTCTCTGATCGATTGGGTGTTAGGGTTACACTCTGTATAGGTTTACATCTGCTTAATTGTGATGAATCGCTGCATTGTTGAGCTATGTGTTTCTTCGTGAGACTTTTGCACTTATACGTGTGTGTGTGTGTGTGTGTCCCCTCTGAGGAGCTGCACAGTCCCTTCTCTGCAAGGAGATACATCACTGACCTCCTTTTCCTTTGCTGTTTTCCAGATTACACCCCGCTGCTTACATAAAGTGTCTCCAAGCTGCAGAGATATTACCCAGCAGCCTTAGCAAGGTTAAATTCTCCTTTCCTCCTCCTGTCTTTGTCTCTTCTTTTCACCCTACCTCACCTCTCTTCCTACTTCTTCATGCTGAGCTCACCGTTAGATGATACCACCGGCTCTGGGAATTACACAACACAGCATAGCTACGCGTACAACATCGCTGTGAAGCATTTCGAGCGCTGTCACCAGGTTAACATTTTGTTGAGAAACACCAGGATGAGGTTTCAGCGGTCGTGCATACTGGAAGGGTTTGTTTAGGGAGACTTTCTCTCAGTGATTAAGAATAATGTCATCAGAAATTTGGAACGACACATTCTTACACACTGTGTCTTTTCTCTCATCACCTCGGCTCAGAGCTTGATTTTGTGCAGGGAGCGTGTCTCTGTGGGCTACCACAAATGGGATCGATTGGACTATTAGTAACAGGAAACAACATGATGCGTAATAAACACAGAGGAACAGAGGAGAGATTTAAGACAGCTTGAATGTCTTCGCTATATAGCCCAGTTTGTTGGTCAGCATTCCTTGTTCTCGTCTATGTTACATCCAAGTTTGACCACAGTAATGTGCATTTAGTAAGACGAATTATCACTGCTCCGACAGAACTGACTCTGGATGCTTTAGTTAGACAGAGAAAAACAGACACAGCAATTATCTTCTTTGTTAAATGTGAATTATTTAGACCTGGGAGTCATTTGTGTTCAAAGCTCCGGGAGCAGCTGTTTAACATAGAAATGTCTTGAGATTTATTAGCGAACTTAAAAATGGAAAAATATGGTGCATCCGTACAAAACAACCATACACGTTTTCACAACATGATTAATTATATCGTCAGAGGTTGAATCAACTTATGATTCAAATGTACAAACTCTGGCAGGAAGGAGTTCCTCCATCGACTGAAAGTAATCAGGTAGACTTTCTAAAAATCTGAGCTTCTTAAGGTCCCCAGCCCAATCACCAGTTTTCGGCTCATTCATTAACTTTTACTTCCTCTAATTACCAGATCATAAAAGCGTTTATTGGGATTTTTTCCCCAAAATCAAGCATGTGTTTGAACATCCTGAAATTACAGAAGAATTCAGAGAGAACTAGGTGAACAATGAGGATACTGGTTAGCAGTTACTGCCTTTAGAGCTGCAATGATTAATCGATTAGTTTTCAACAATTAAACCAATCACCAACTAATTTGATAAAGGATTGGTTGATAAGTGATTTTTAAAGAAAAAAAAGCCTAACTTCTCTTCTAGCTTCATAAATGTGAATATTTCTTGGTTTGTTTACTCCTCTGTAACAGTAAACTGAATATCAAGACATTTGATGCTGTCATCTTAGGCTTTGGGAAGCACTGACTGACATTTTTCACCATTTTTTGACGTTTTGTAGACCAAACAACTATCAATTAATTTTTTGCCTTTAATGGACAGGACAAGTGTGAAAGGGGGAGAGGGAGGGAATGACATGCAGCAAGGGGCCACAGGCTGGAGTCGAACGGGGGCCGCTGTGGCAACAGCCTTGTACATGGGGCTCCTGCTCTATCCACTAAGCCACTGACGCCCCCAGAGCTTCTGTTTTAATCTATCTCAGTGCCTTGCTAAGTCCTAATTTCAAAGAACTGTCAGTTTATCAATCATCACAGCATGTCAGTATCTCTGCAGAGTAGGGATGTGAAGATACATCGATCTGGACTGATGTATTGATTCTATAATCAACGATTGAAATGAGCGATGCAGAGTAAGAACACTGATGCATATCGTCATCTTTAAGATAAACCTTTATTTTGAAATTCCCATGGCACGTCTGTGTCACTATTTCCATCTCAGCATACCTCCTTCCTAAACATTGAAAGTGGTTTCGGCAAGCAGCCAAGAAAAGGACGATGAGAATATTGCTGATCTTATATCAATCGCAGGCCCCTGAATTGAATCATGTCAAAGATTGCAGACTTTGTGATATCAGCAAATATTGTTGTCCTGGTATTGTTGTATAATATTGTACTGTGATGAAACCTGTGATTTACACCACTAAAGTGTAGTATATAAGGACAGGGAGATGGATGAAAAGTCTGAAAGAGATGGATAATTGTATGACAACATGGATGCATACCGCGAGGACTGACTCACAGCATGATTCCCATCAGGCCTGTGGTTATTATCATGTTTTTTATTATATGTTGCAGCATGTGGTTGTTGTTTATGAACAAGTCCAGCAGAGGTAATCTGCTCAGTGTATCACTGCAGCTTCACTACACGAGGAATGGCTGCTCCTAGAAAAACAACTACGACAACGAGCTTGGCAGGAGCGAGGGGACAGCTTGACTTTGTTTAACACGTAACAACAACAGCAAGACTGCACAATAGCCGCCCTGGCAGTTGCCCTCTATCATAGGAGCAGCTCTGAGAAGTTGGTTTACACTGAAACATGTCTTCGCAGCTGTACAGTGTCGTGCGTTGTGATGACATTTTGAAAAGCAGCTGCTTAGCGTACCAGTTTATATGGACGTGGCTTCAGGTCTTTTTCATCACCCACTTACTGTTAATGACTTCTGGTGATCACTTGTTGCCATAGTTACTCTGCTGTCTGAGGCTAAACTCGACCTAGTGTGAGGGCTGAAGTGTTTGTGATTTATTAGGACTGTTAAATCCTAAAAAGAGCGTGCGTCAGCTACAGAAGCAGACATTACATTGTCCAATTCAAAGCCCTAACATGATTTTCCATTAATAAATCAGGATATCCTTGAAATGAAGAGCCCGACTGTCTGCTAAATATCCGGTCGGGAAAGACGTGTATGAACAGAATATCCAGATGCATAGTGGTCTTTTAATATCGCAGCCCGCAGTCAACAGTATAAGCACGTGATAGAGGAAAACTTCAATAGCTGCGGCCTTCACTTGCCCTGACAACAAAGGAGGAAAGAGAGCGACAGACTATAAGAGTCAATTACGTGGCAATGATGTCATGGTAGTACTGGCTCTGATCAGGGCCATGTGTCTTATGGGGTTCCCTTGCTTCGTGCCACGCATCCCTCACATCACAAATTGAATGTTCAGACTGAGAGAAGTACAGGTGACTCATACAAATCAAGCACAGGCAGTGCTGCAAACCCCAGACGTGTCAGTACAAACCAGTTATATTAGAAGCAAGCTATGACCGCAATCATGCTAAACACCACTTCAACACAGGACGATAATAAATAACCATCTGGCCGTGTGAATTCATTGTCTTGTTGTGACAGATAACAAGCAAATTGCCATCTTGGGTCTGACTCCATGAAGGGAATGCATCCGGAATCTGACCATTCGACACGATTTCGAGGGTTTGAGGTACATTGAGACCGGCCCGGCTATCGTGAGTAACTCAGTGGAAAGTGGAAATGTTATGGTTTTACAAGATGATAGATGGCGCTGAGGGCAGAGAGTCACATTCTTAAATGTAGTGTGGTTGGGATGGTTGCTGTGTTCCCAGACCAATAGCTCACTGACACTTATCTAATTCATAATTTGCTGCTTTATTGTAAGCTTTAACCAAGGCACGAGGTCACGGGGGAGACAGGGACACCCACACTGCTACACACATGCACACACACACTCATGAAATTATATGCTGTGTGCAATTTATGTTTGCATTTTCACTCCACTTCTCCGTCCGTCTCTAACGCTCACTGCATTAAACTGAGTGGGAGGTTGAGTAATGAGGCTTAACATGTAATCCAGACCTCCTGTTCTTATCTTTGCTTGTTCTCTTCTTCGTTTTCACTCTCTCCTCTGTCCTCCTACCTCTAACCGCTTCTCGGAAAAGTCTGGGTTATCTGCAGCACTCCTCTTTTCATCTTAAACCAAAATTGCATTCCACATAAGTCAGATCCTCCTTATCTCCCATCAGCACTCATGTTGGTAGGTCACTTTGCGATGTTGGGGTGTCCCAGATGGAGCAATCTGCTGCGTTGCATATGTCTGCACTCGTAGATGGGTTCTTGCTTTCAAGTCAAGAGCTGTAAATTAGGTGACAGTTGGAACGGCTTTAGCGATTTCCTCGATTTGGCTTCCCAGAGCTGTAAAATGACCCTGTGGTTCAGGACACTCAGACAGATAATCCCACTACTTGGAGTCTAAAATCATAGATGTTGCATTAGGGATGGGATGACAAACGATTTTATCACAGATTGCGGTAAAAAACACTCACAATAAGGGTGTTCTTACATTAGGTCCAACTGATTCATACGTGCCCGAGTGTGATTGTCCCATCCTTTCCACTCCCCCGCTGCTTTGCTTAGTAATGTTGTTCCATACCCGAGTACACTTGCGTCAACATCTACGTGACATCTTTATTGTACTACAGTGTAGAAAAGGGCTACACATGTGGACATTGCTGCCCCAAGGACCATCATCAGTGGGGACTGTATGAGCAATGAGATGAAGTGGAGGAGGCGTCGCTGCTGTTGGGCACAAAGCTCTTCGCCTTCCGACTGTAGGTGGAAGGTGGCAGTGAAGCCAGATCTGAGTCTGTATGGGGAAGGCTGCACTGCCATCTGATATAGAAGCCTCAGTTAAAAACTCTTCATTGTCACCTTCAATAGCAGTCCCCTTCTCTGGTTTGGTGCAGTTGGTGTTTACACCTGATGTGTACTGTACTGGTGTGAACATGAATCGTATGAGTTGATGTACTGTGCCCGGATATGGCACACAGTGTTGGCACTAAACAAACGAACTGGACTTTGGGGTCAAGTGCACTCTTATCCAGGGCTGGGTCTCTGATGTGAAAGCTCCCTCAGTTGGTCATGGTATATTTCCATTATTGGATAATCATGAATATCGTGTCCAGCAGAGACTACTGAGCAACCAACGACAAAAGAGACTCTGAAAAAACAGGCTTCATTCGAACCAACTTTGTGTGTGGAGTTTTCATGTTCTCACCTTGTCAGTGTGGGTTTTCTCCAGGTACTCCAGCTTCCTCCCACAATCCAAAGACATGCAAGTTAATTGGTGACTCTAACTTTTCAGTAGGTGTGAATGTGAGCATGAATGGTTGCTTGTCTCTGTGTGTCAGCCTTGTGATAGTCTGGCGACCTGTCCAGGGTGTACCCTGCCTCTCGCCCAATGTCAGCTGGGATAGGCTCCAGCACACCCCTAACAGGATAAGCGATTACGGAAAATGAATGAATGAACATGATGTCATTTCAAATAGTCACTTAAAAGGATGTGCACCAAAAAGTGTGTCCTGTCTGTGATGCAATAAAAATATTTCTCTCATAACAAACTACGGTAAAATGATTCCAGTATGTTTTAGAGCCATTTTAAGAATTTTAAGCATATTTTTGATTTTGATGATTATTGGGATAATACCGCACATTGGAATTATTTTGGCCACAGTCAGTAAATTGCATCACTTTAGAGTAATGTAGCCTTTAAAACCAGGAAAAGACAACACTTAATAACATTACAATATCCAAAATGCAAGACAATATCTTGTCTCATGTCACAATATCAATATTATATTGATATATTGCCCAGTCTTAATACAGCATTCTCCCCATCTGCTCGTTTTTCTTGAGGTTTAAGTGTTATGTTTTGGTCATGTTTGTTGACAAAGTTTTGGAAGGGTTTCCTTTTCCTCCAGCTGTCTGTCATGTTGGATTTGGTGTTTACATAAGTATGTAAAAAGTTGATCACTCACACAAAAAGCCCAACACACACACAGTGGCACACAGAGCCGAGGACTCTAGCAATAGCAACAAGTGGTTTTAAGCTATTGAAATGTATTGTTTAGCTAAATTTGTGGCATGATAATGAAAACTACACACTGTTTTATGTGGGTTATTCATCAAACTTAGATATTACCTTGGTTAGGCAGCGCAGCTGTTCAACATCGCATGGGTGTTGCTTTTACGCCCGCACACTGGGGATCACAGAGGTTAAGAAGTCAGAAATTTCAGCAAGGAACTTCCGATGTCGGACTTTAAATGGAACGCAGTTTAATATTTGAGATTCTTATTAGTACTGTCATGCTAAAAGGTCACACTGTGGAGTTTTATTGAGTTTAATTATGAGTTTCTAGGTATGTGGAATGTAATGAAAATTCAAGTTAGACTAAGTAAAATCAGCTGATATATGATTAACTCAACAAGACAAAGGGAGGAAATGGAAAAGAAAAGCTATCAATGCAAAGTATAACCATCTTATTGCAGTCAGTGGCTGCTTTTCTGTTTAGTATTTTCTGATGTAATCCACAATATACCCATCTGGAGTACACTGTGTTGGCATGAGTTTTCCAAATGCTGCAGTGCAGAGACAGGATACTAAAACAATTGACAAAGATGTGTGTAAGATGACCTCAGAAAGATTAGTACAAGGCATTATTCTCTTTCGTGCTGAGTGCTCCTGTGGTGTTCCAGGAAAGACGAGCTTGTCTGGGAGCTGTTGTACTGTTGACTCAAAGCCACAGAGGCTCCCCTTTCCCCCTCTCCTCTGTCCCTCCATCTCTATCTCCTTCATTCCAACCTCCCTTTCCTCCAGCTCTGCCTTTCCAGACCTCTGCTTGCATCCATCCCTGCCATTTTAACTCCCCCACCCTGCCGTCACGGCCTTCACGGGCTGCTTCCCATCTTCTCCTTCGTCTCGGTGCACACTCCAAGTGCACCAGCCCGGGGTGAATGGCTGCTTCTTATTCCATGTCAGAGCCATCCCAACTGGGCCACAGCCTAATGAATCATTTCCTCCAAGATACGGTGAGAAAATCACTTTCAGAGTTCGGAGCGAGCAATCGATGCAGCATGACGCTCATATGCCCTCTCCTCTCTGTGGTGGAGCCAGGCACAGTTTGTATACACGTGTGCACACAACCGGTCACACACGCACACAGACCAACACAGAGAGGACTGATGTTGTGTGCCTCTTGTTGTATTCTTTATTTCACAGTCAGCTACTTAGGCTCCATGAAGCCACAAACTTGATTAAAATGGTTTTAGCCAAATGAGCATATGGATATCAGATGTTGTGCCCTCTGTCTTACTGTACCGTCTTCACTCTCCTCTCTCTTCCACAAAAACAAATTCCATCATTTATATATGTATACCTTCATGCAAGCGTGCGCAGACTTTTTCGAGAGCGTTCACTAAATATCAACTTTGGCTCCTCCAACCCGACGCACACACACCAACATACACAGCCTGCTCTCTGTCACGTACCATCTCCCTCAGGGTTTCTGGACCTCCCTGCAGCTCAAGCTGTGTGACTTGGCTGTACATACCGTGGCGCAGAAAACACAGCACCCAGGAGGTCATCGGGTGTGTGTGTGTGTGTGTGTGTGTGTGTGTGTGTGAGTGAGAATGAGGGTAAAAGGCAGCAGTAGAGATACTGCATGCTCTGTGCAGTACACAGTATGTTTTCACATGAGGGCAAGTGCATTCGTGTGTGCAGCACGTTTGTGTTTGCGCATGTTAAGCACCATTAAACAGGTGGCTCCGTATCGCTGCGCAACCAGACCCCGAGCCCCTCCTCAGAGGAAACGCTCCTACAAATCCCAGGCTCCCTCCTGGCTCTTTTCATTTCTGCACTGTAATGGCATTTGTCTCGCCTCGTCCCGTCCACCCTCCATATACTTTATTTGAACCCCACCCCCCTCCTGGCTATGGCTTCCCCTTTGCCCCCCTCGGGCTGTTTGGCTTGGCCGCCTGCCTAGATTAGTACACATTCTGTCCCCCAGTCATCATGGTCACTTGGGAGGACTATTTTCCTTCATGCATGTTCAGCGTTACCCCTGAAGTTCCTCCATTTACTCCCCCCTGTCCTCCTTGTACCACTCCATTAAACTCTATTCTCTGGCAGTCGGGCAAAGGAATGAGCCAGAAAAAGAACATGCCACATGGAAAGCTTTATCTGTTTCCTCCCAACACTCATCTGAAAGAGATGTCACAAGCTTATCCAGAAAATTGGGTAAGAGTTGCTGCTCCCCTTCCCACATCAGTGAGGCTTAGATAAAGCAATTTTCTAAAGATATGGTTCTGTTTTGTTATGCCTCAAAATACCCTATAAAACACAAGCTAATGTCAGATAATCACACACAATATTTTCATCGCGGGCTGTTTAACCACATAAGATGGCATGTAAGAGAGGTATCCAAGGGATTTGGAATTTCAGTCCAAATGCAAAGAAAATGCCAGCAAAAGCCTTGTTGGTCTTGTTGCCAGATTCTTTAAAACCATGCATATTTCCTCTGCTGGTTCACCATTCTTATATTACCAAGGTGAGGACCTGCCAAAGTGGAATATGCCTCAAGATTTTTTCTTCTCTTTACCCTTTCAAGTGAGTAACCTCCCTGTCCTGTTCCACGAATCCCTGCCTGCTCAATCAGCTGCTTTGGCCACAGAGATTCTCGCGCTGGCATCAAGCTGCTCTTGTGTTTAGCTGTTTCTACATCCAGTGATAAATGTCCGCGGCCTTTATGGAATTCCATCAATCCAGCTTGGTCATTTCCTCACTGCGAGAGCACCGTTTCCCATGTGTGTTATGGTTGGCATGCTGAGCAACAAGGTCTGCTTACATCTAATTAGCGCTCTGACAAATTAACACTCCTTGTGCTAAACAAATGTCTGCCTTATTTTCCAATCACAGCATGCGTGAGCGCAATTCCCAGAAATGTGCTGAGCTATGGATGGTGCTGGCTCTCCTCATGCTGCGCTCTTTTCCTGGCGTTGTTGTCTGTTATTTGGATTCCTCTTTTCAGCCTGCTCAATAAATCCGCCATTTCTGGAGCAATTTGAAGACAGAAACAATGATTATTATCTCAGAATTGACCTTTCGCTAAGCCCCGCCCCTTTGTGATGGTCCAACAAGCTGTCAGAGTAAGCACGGAGCTCACACTGTAACTAACTGCACCCCCTGAAGAGATATTATCATATTTTTGGAAAAATGAAACAGTGATTCCAGAGAGAAGCAGACAGAGGGGTCTACAGTCTGTGTTTGAAGGATATATCCAGGATGTCAAACTGACTCAGCAGCAACAACAGTTTAGAAAGACAAAGACAGTTAGAAGCTAAAGCCGAACTATAGGCTACAGATCACAGTGTAAAAGTGAACCACCACATCACTGCTGATCGCCACAGAAGACAATGAATATAAAGGGAGACTTTGCCCATATTGAACCAGCTGTGTGGCATCGCAGTGTGTGCGGATGAGCGGTGTTTGGCTTCGCCCCCCGTGCCATCAAACAATGTTCATCTGCGCACACTGCGATGACACACAGCTGGTTCAATATCAGCAAAGTTTCCCTGCTTCCCTTCACTGGTTCCTGTACAGCAGGGCTGATATTTTTTCACTGTTATAATAATTAAAAAGCAAAAGCAGCATGTGTTACATTCAGTAGGCTATATCTTCAGTAGCTAGCTAGCTAACGCTACACTTTTCAGGGTTTGATTTTGGTTTGGAACAGGAACAGAAACGTATATCTTTTTCCAACCTCTCCAGGTAATGGGTATCATTCATACATGACGTGCCCCAGACACAACATTTAGCTCCAAATCCACACAACCAGCCTGAAAATGAGGGAAATCTGAAACGATTGCATTAGAGTCAATGGAGCACAGCTGTGTTGCTGTAGGACCCTGGTCTGATCTGGCCTGATGCTACGTTATGATTGGTCAATTCTAAGAAAAGTTTAATAGTAAACAATTTTGCTCTTGTTTCTCTAAATCAACAAGATTATTATCTAGCAGCTTCTCACTTTTAAATAACAAGATTATTATCTCAGGATTCTGAGAAAAGTTTTAATGGAAGAAAATGTTTGTTTTTCTGAATTAACCACATTATTGTCTTTTTAATTCAGAAAAACTTTTCTCAGAATTCTGAGATAATAATCTTGTTAATTCAGAAAAACACTTTTTAAGCGTGGAAAGCAAAAATCAGTTCTGTTAAACTTGTTTCATTGAGCGCTGGTCTCTTAATGCCCTGCCCACAGTATAGCTACGGTCAAGACGTAACAAGGGTGAGTCACGGAGATGCCTTTGCTCTCTCTCCAGCTGTTCTGTACTATATCACTCCCATTTAGCCACTAATCTTTCCTAAATAGGCTGAATTGACACAAGTCTAAACATTCGACTGTTAGAGAACTAAACAATCTGTGACAATCCTACCCGAGGCAACTGAAGCCCTATATTTTGAATGATTTAAACTTGTTGTTGAGTCTACGGCATTTGTCGTTGCTATATTGTTTACATTGTTTGTAGTTGCTGTAAGTATGTTTTTTTCTTTTGTTCATTGAATTTAAAATGTCTGGAGGGATTTTAAAGTAAGTGATTAGACTTGTTCCTAATCAGCCTGCACTTCTTAAACTGCATGCGTGTGTGTTAGAGAACATGATTGAGTGTTTCATAAAAGCTAATAATCATCAAATCATGCCTGTTTTTTAATAAGGCCGCAGGATAATGGTTAACATCACTGTCATGCTATTAAAACCACTGTGTGACCACACAAGCTTTATGAGTGGGGACATGGTCGCACAAGTCACCACAGCCATTAGGAAAACAGATGCATTGTGGGATGAAAGCCAGGGGACTAGTGTTAGTGGTGATTAACATATGCAGTTCTCTTAAGGATGATTGCAGCATGTTGATTCGGATGCAAGATTTGAGCTCAACTTTATCGTATTTTCCATTTTACTACAGTGATAAATCTCAGGTATGAATAGCCAGCTCTGTAGCAGCAGTGTCATGGTTACAATAGTGTAATCCCATCCCCAAGTAATGTAATTGCTTTGTATTGGCAAGAGCTTAATATATTTAGAAATGCCTGAAGCTCCAGCATGTTTCATCAGGACTCAGTCAAAGTCATATAATCAAATATCCACCCAGCTATAAGCTCCAGGGGGCATCCTGCAGCTCGCCCTGACACTGGAGCGCCCTGGACTGGAGGAGTGGAAAAAGAATTTACATGTGATAATTCTGCCTGATTTGAATATCTCTGGTCTTTGACCTCAGCTCTTTTAGGAACACTGTGTATATCCTGTAATTACAGGTTCTATTTTACTATTTTGTTTAATGTTTTTTGCTAAATAAGGCTTTTTGTTAGTGAATTAATCGAAAAGTTCCCAGACTTTTTTGGCTCACAACCCAACTCTTAGGCCTGAAACTTATTCATGACTCAAGCTATTTAACTTTTTTTTTTTGTTGCTATTAGATACTTAAAAAATCGAGCATGAATTTCCAATAGCTGTGACCACTGACGACTGGTTCATCATTTGTGGTCAGTTATGAGAGGGGATGTGGCAAAATGCTGTGTGTACAGTATGTGTGTGTATCTTTTTATTGTGTGTATGTGTGTGACTCTTAAAGATTGGTCATGTTACACGCAATCTCGGAGCCAATTGGCTAACACTATTAGTCTGACGGCCAATATTTGGGGAGATCTGATGTAGCCAGGCAAGACTTTCTCTTCCGTTTGTGGTTTCATTTCAGCAAACAGATATCTGCAAATGAATGCAGATAAATTAAAAAAAAAAAAATGATAACAGTTGGATTCAGAGATAGCATTTTGGCCAATGCGTTCCGCCTCTCCACATGCACTGTTTACCCGCCATTCAAACATGATTAGTCAACACTACTTGGACTACGCACGGACTACTGATGGAAACCAGAATGCTTCCGATACCACGAACTTGCACAGTTGCCTACAGATTCTTCATTCATATTCAGATATCTGTTTGTGCCTGAATGGTTAATTGACTGTCCTTTGAGGTCATAACCAATATTTCCATAGTATATCGTGCAAGTCGGTGAATCCATTTCGAAGTATGCACCTTTTTGCTATAGGCCTTTGCACATGCTCATCTCTCACATCTATCCTGGACTGGACTCTCTGATTTTGTGCAGCTTCACACAACTAAATGCTCGCAAAGGAAAGCATATGTTTCATTGCACGCTGTTTCACCTGGTTAACCGCCTCTTGCCCCACACCAACACTCGTCCACTGACACAGGTATATGCAGCCCTTGTAGGGTTCAACCACACAGCAGCTCAGTCATGTATTTGATGGTGCTGGATGACAGATCCACAGAGATTACTTCACAGTTGAATTGGTTGATCACACAGTCAATCTTTTTGCTATTTTAATGTACTTCATAGTAAGGCTTTGCTTCCATTAATAAAGTTCAGTGGTCATGCAACATAATCCAAGCTATTTTTTAAAACATTGCAAAGCAACATGTGAATTATCTGTAGGATTATTACTGTGAGCGACCCCATTCACATGAAAAATTTGATTCATTGTTAGTATGGAAGTGCAGCTTTAATATTTGCTTGTTAGGAAATGTGAACCATTTCAGATGCAATAATGTCCCTAAGGTTGGGAAAGAATGAATTAGCCATTGGGGCGGTAATAGATTTTCCGAGTTTCTTCTGTCATGTGTTCCCTGAGTTTCCAAAAAAAAAAAACGTGCTGGTTGTACTGCAGTTTCCCATGTCATCCACTCTACATGATGGAATTGGATATGACTGAACTACAGTGTTAAGTATACTTTTTCCTGCTTATCTCACTCAAAGGCTCAAACGCTGCAGCAGAGTCGGTACTACCTTTTATGACTCGCCATAAATCAACCCGTGATGTACTGCATGTTAAACTCTTCCCTTACAGTGTGTTATGAAATGACAAGTAGGTGTGATGTCAGCTCTGGGCCAAACCAAATGGGTGCCGTGGGACGTGAACGATGGAATTTAAAGTTTTTTGTGTTGCACAGTGTGTAGCGAGGAGTGTTTTCTCAGCTGGTTCGCTCAGGAGGACACAGGCAGCCGTCCCTTTGCACTCAAACGTCCACATGTTTACACTGGACCTAAAATACAGATGTGTCCATTACGTCAGTGAACATTTACGCTTCAGTACATTCAAGTCGGTCGGCCTCAATATTGGTGACCTACCACAAGCACAAAGACAGATGTCAAATACGCATGCACGTCGGTTTGCTCGTACCGATTTGATATGTAGGCGCTTTTAGATCTTTTATTGGAAACTTACTCACTGGATGTAAAAGTCTATAAAATTTGCAGACATTAAAAGACATGATGCTGAACTAATCACATACGCTGGCGCTGGCTGTTGAGATCATTGAAAGGCAAAAGTGATGAACCGTTGAGGTTGCAAGACGTCCGGATTTCTCCTTACAACAAATGCTTAAGATCATAATGACATTTAAGCGTTGTTTTTCTTCTTTTTCAATCCGTGCGGCGATCACATTTCCCCCCCAAATAATATAACTAATATCCTCTAAAATTAGAAAGTCTTGTCATTATTTTGAAAAGGGGCTGCTCTGGGATTAGGGGTTTGGAACAGAGTTATAATTAGACTCGGGTTAAAGTTGGGGTAAGGATTACTGTAGAGCATGTCATTGTTACGGTTAGGATTAATGCCTGGGGTTACAGCATGACCACAGGTCAATTACATGTCTGCACAACTGAGTGTGCGTGTGTGCAAGTCCATTTCAAAGTGTATCTGCATGCCAGTATTTGTTTGCATTTAACCTATAACTGTGTTTTTTTTAAAGGGCAACCTTGAACTGCCGCTTTCTGTTTCCAAACATGACCAAGTCCAGACAGTCTACTGTCCATGTAATTCCCTATTTCCAACCTAACAACACATGCAACAAGTGCTCCTGTGTACATAGTAACATATCTCAGGGAGCACACACTGGCAGGCACCTATCTACATAAATTCTCTTTGTAAGTAAATTTCTCTCAGAACCAGAGGGGGAGAAAGGGGGGGGCAAATCAGAGTGTAGCTGTTGGCTGCAGCTTCTGGCAGCCCTCTGACCACTGTGATGCGGAGGGACTTGTGTTGCTGAGACGGGAGGGAGAGAAGGCGAGAGAGCACAATGTCTTATTTTTGCTGGCAGAGGAGAGAAGTGCTACCTTGGAGGCGGTTCTCTGCAGAGGCCCATACATCTTAGTTCCTGGCACCCAAACCAGCGGGGGGTGGGAGTGTGCGTGGGAGGAGTAAAAGGGGAGAGAGTAGGAGGGTTGGGAGGGGGGGGTTATGATGAGGGGCCTATGCTGCTGGGGAGTCAGCCAAAGTCCAGGACTCGCTTAATGGGTTCTCCTCTGCTATGTGATCCCAGTTTGGAGAATTGGAGCAGACACCCCGACTCCTGTCTCCCCCAGCTCTGCCTACTGCGATGAGGCTTGGCATGTGGATGGTGGCGGGGGGTGAGATGAGGGGTGAGATGAGGGATAGTGGATGTCTCTCCCTTGTCTGGTGTGTCCTAGTCACAGGAAAGGCACTGGTTGACAAAACCAAAGCCACCTGTGTGCGTGTGCAGCAATCTGAGTCACTGGCTGTCATTCATACCAGAGCCCCCCCTTCCTCTGAGTCATCAAATGGCACTTTACTGATGTGAGCTATACACCTCCCCAGTGAAACTGCACTTTCACACTTCTTTTTTAGATACACTGAGCCAGTGACTAAATCACTGCTTGCACATTGTTTCAGATGTTGTTTCTGGGTTGGGATACAGAGCTACACAAAGAAGCAGGCAAATGATGAAGCAGTTTTGATCATATATTTCCTGTCAATTGTTTCCACTCTTGGTCTAACAGCTTCTTGGACTCCTGTCTGAATGTGCTCATGTGTAAGGTTTCTCAGTGTCACCAGATGCCTCTACACTCTAGTAAAGTTATGTAGGTTAGGCTTAGGCAAGTTAAGTAAAGTAGGTTAATGCTTTGGGAAATGAAACATGGTAGGGCGTCTTTACAGTATGTAATGTTCTTAATGTAAAGTTATGTACTTAACTTAAAGTTACATACTTAACCTACAGTTATGTTGGTTTGGTTTAGGCTAGTAAAGATGTAGGGTAGGTTTAGGAGAAGAAACATGGTTCACCGTCTTCACATTATGTACTTAAAGTGAACTTACATAGGTAAGGTGTAGGTAGTTAATGTAGGTCAGGTTATGTAGGTCAGGTTTAGGAAGGAAACATGGAAGTTCTTAAATTTAAGTTACTTAGGTTGTGTTTGGGCAAGTTAAGTCACGTAGTTTAGGTTAAGGAAAAGAAAAGTGGTGATGAAGTACCTTTAAAATAACTCAAAGTTCACTTGGTTTCACACAGGACATGATCACCGGCCTCCTGGGGAAAGTCCTGTTTTTGTTTGACCCATCCCCCCAGTCTGCCTTCTCATGTGGACTGTCGCTCTTCATACTACTTCCTTCTTTACCTTCGTCACTGCATTGGTCACGTGATCGCAGCCTTTCTGATCTTATCAGTTATATACAAATTACTGGTTCATGACTACCTGGGTTATATATGAATTCTACTGCTAAGTATATGTGCCAACAGTGCATGAGAACAGCCTGCACTCTGCGACCACCAGAGCAATGAGAGGAAAATCCTAATTAGTCCTCCATCATGTTATTATGATTCCGAATTGTGTCATTTATCTTCATCTAATGAAATCAGTATAAATTATTTTAAAAGTAATTCTACTGGGTAAGAGTTTGGGCAAGTGGGCACATTTTCCACAAACATGTAACTGTATTTGAAAGCTGAGCTGTAGCCCTGTGTGCGAGGTCCCAAAGCCACTGTGGTTCAGACAGAGGTGGCTCACTGCAGATGTGTTAACTCCTTCTCTGCCTAAACTGAATTATGTAATCACCAGGAGCTACTGCACCGATGCACGAGAGTTTAGTGATTTAAACTCTTTAAGTTTATGGTTTTGTTTTATAGTAAACATGAAGGCTATAATTATTTCAAAAACATCTTACTACCCCACCTCTTTTAAGGCCTTGGCTTGGGATTGTAATTGGGGTAATCAAGTTGAGCGAGCTCAAAAAACTATTTCCAAGTATGGCAGGCAAAGAAGAGAGCTGCGTGCTCAGTGGCATGCACCTGAATGTCTCCCCTGCACTCTGTCTGAGGGTCTGGCACGGGCACCGCTGTCTTACATAATGCTATGAGATCACCCACCAAAGATTTTAATGCTGTAATACGTATTTGTTGTCATCAGTCGCATTGCATGGCTTTACACTCCAGTAAACTTAGTATCCATTCAAGTGTGAGCTGGAGATGATGTGCCGGTATGCAGAAAATCCCCCTGTTTTTGCAAATCTAAAATATTACCATGACTTTCTGATTTCTCTCTGGAATACTGAGTGGATACGATGCCACCGCACAAACACTCTGAACATGATCGGCTTCTGTGTCCTCTCAGTTTTTCCCTTTGCGGCATCGAGCTCAGGCTCCTCGCTCTGGAGGAGGAGAGGAACCGCCAGCCAAGTCCTCTAATGCTGGCAGGCTGAGTAAACGGTGTCTCCGGAACCTTGTGTTAGCCCCAGCATTTCCATAAGCACCCTTCATCCCTGCTCTGTTATTCTTTATGATCCGCACCTCCGCTCCAGCTCAAGCCGTCTTCCAGGACCTTTTCGCTCTGTTCTGAGTGGCCCCCCTGCACCCACTTAGATGCCTGTTTACAGCGTGGAGTCCCACACAAAAGGGGCCACCGGACATATTGTCCTGCAAACCAGCTGATAGCCCGTGTGATGAAACTTGCAGAGTCATCCACTCCCACTCGTTTGACATCCTGTCGACATCTGTTTTCTAGGCGTTGTTGGATGCTTGTCTAACTCAGTATTAATTGGACTCCGTTTGCTCCTGATGAAAATGTTTTGTTTTATTTGCAGTTTCAGCTATGCATTGTGGGAACAATTGTTTTTTGGAATATAAGGCCCATGGCTCATTTACCGACATGATTCAGAGAGCACTATGCTAAGTAAGACCCACAGAGAGACTGAGGGATGTTGACCTCTCTTGGTGCATGTGAACCGCCTGTATACCGCTGGTACCCTGTGCGCTGTCATGAAGCTAATGAGTGCTAAATAAACCATAGGGTACACAGTGTCTTAGCATGTCTGTATACGTGTGTGTCCACATGAACAGAATTGGACTCCAGGTACTGACTCCTACGGATCTGTCAGCTGTGTCATCAAAGTGTTGTTGATGAATTTTTTATCAGACCTTTGCGAACAGTCCAGTCGACAGAAGAAAATGTTGACAGTATAGGTTTTTGCAAACCGTACCTTTGTACATTTCATATGTATTAAATCAATTTTTGTAAAAGTGACGCTGTTGAGACTACATGTACATGAGCTGACTTTGTCATCAGGAGGATTACCACCAGAAGCGGGCATTTCCAGTGGTGATAGTGCCACCAAAAGCTAGACATCAGCAAAATTTCCAGCCATGATTACACAGTCTGAGTATTTTAAGCTGAACATGATCTTTTCCCAGCTATAACTAAGCAGTTTTTGTGCCTAAGCATAACCACCCCTTAACCAGAGCATTTTTGAAACATAAAAAAAACATACACTTACAACATATCTGCTACATAATATTTCATTTCCATGGCAGGAATGCACAGTGGCAACATTTATTCTGGTAATTTGGGGTGTTGCAAAAGAATCGCCAACCAAAAAGAACCACATATTGAAGCACATCAACCTGAAATTCCTTAAAATGTCTGAATGTCGAGTCCACATTTTTTCATTTTTTTCTGTGAAAGCGAACCCCCTCAAAATAGGCACAACTTGTAGACGATGTGAAATTGTCGTTTAGGATAACAGGAACTGAAATATAACATCTCACACTGTCAGACGGCCAACATGTTCCAAGCGCGGACTGTTCCAAGTCTTATTTTCAGCAGAGTGGTCAGCTCCAGAAAACCCTTCTACTCTATGTGAGTGGGGGAATTCTGACAGGCAATCAGAGCCCACTACAAAAGGAGAATGTAAAAACAACTGAAAATGAATCCCTACGAACGCAAATAGCTTATTGCTAAATTGTTTTGGTCTGGCGTAAAGCATTGCCAAAAAGAGGGCTTGAAGTGGGATGGCGTGAAAGCGAGGGATGGAAGGAGAGGGGTTCTGCTGCAGTGGAGTGCAGTATTATGGGTAGCTTGTTTGACATGGGAGCATGTGACATTTTTTTGTCAGGGAGATGGTTAGAAAATATTTCATACTCTAACACACCAGCTAGAGTTTCAGATACAGACACTATAAAAGAGAGAAGGTGGGGGGATTATGACAGACGCAGGGTTATTACTCTTTCTTCATTCACCATTGTTCATCCTGAATAATGACAGTTACACAAAGTCTGCCTCACTTTTTCCCCGTCATTTCTCTGAATCAGTGGACATGAAAGACCGCATCTCAATTAGCCCTCATGTCAATGATGGTAATGAGTTGCTCTCTCGTTCTTACCAGTGATTCCAGAATATTACATATTCATTGTGGATTCAGATGATTACCCTGTGCGCTGTGCCAAGGCCACTGTTTCAGACCACAGACTTGGACTGGCAGCATCTCAGGATGTTCAGACAAAGATTAACCACTTACTGTCTGTTGTAGTATACAGACATATTTCTCTACCTCATTTTGTGTTCTTTTGCTTTCAGGCTGTTTTTTATGGTTTGGGTTAGGGCTGGGTGATATGGAGAAAATCAAATATCACAATGTTTTTGACCAAATACCGTACCAAATACAGTATTGAGATTACAACGGTATTGTAGGGTTGACTATTGGTGCTTTCACAAAATATTTACATATTAACACAACTACAACAGTCTGGTAAGTACCAAAAATTACATCCCTGCATTGTAATGCAGCCTTTAAACGTTCAGTGTGTAGGATTTAAATTATAAAATTGTAAATGGACTGCACTTGTATAGCGCCTGTCTGGTCTTCCAACCACTCAAAGTGCTTTTACACTACTTCCCATTCACACACACATTCACACACTGGTGGCCGAGGCTACCATACATGGTGCCACCTGCTACTCAGTAACCACTCACAAGCTCTCACACACTGATGGAACAGCCATCGGGAGCAATTTGGGGTTCAGTCACACTGATGGAACAGCCATCGGGAGCAATTTGGGGTTCAGTATCTTGCCCAAGGATACTTCGACCTGCAGACTCGAGGAGCTGGGTATCGAAGGGCCGATCCTTTGATAAGTGGACGATGCGCTCTACCTCTGAGCCATAGGGGGGTATATAAGTAGAAATGGAATATAGTCATGTTGCACTGCCATGTTTCTACAGTATCCCAGAACAGACAAACCAAACACTGGGTCTAGATAAGGCCGTTAATGTTTTCGGGTCTTTGCGTTGGCCATAGCAGTAAGCAGCTTTTCTGCAACAAGTCGAACAGCATTGGCAAAACGCTTTTTCAGCACTTGTACTGTTTTAAATCAACGGCTTTGTTTACTTTGGAGAGAAAGAGACCTTTGTGGATAATATGGCTGCCGGTTAAAACCTCTTAAACTTCTGCATCTTAAGTTATCAGCGAAAAAGATGAGCACATATTAGCACGTGCTGGACTAGCAGCCTGTCTATGACAAATTGAACAGTGTTGCAGAAACACTGATTTGTAAGGTGAAACTGCTTTTTTGTAGTGTTTTAACGGGCTTAAATAGCCTGGTCCGTTTCTTTCGGGAGAGGAGGAGACCTCTGCGGATAATGTGGCTCACGGTAAAAAACTCCTCAACAATGAACACTGAAGGAATGTTAACCAGGAGTTCAAATTTAGCACATTAGTTTCAGCTGGTTGCAATTGGCAATCTTCTCGGCTGCAGTAGATGCCACTAAATCCCACACACTGTGCCTTTAAAACCAGAAAAAAAAAACACTCATGATACTACGATATCCAAAATCTGAGACGATATTTAATTCTATATCACAGAACCAATATAATATTGATGTATTGCCTGGCTCTAGTTTTGGAGAAGTCCCTTTGTTTAAATGAATGCAAATGTTAATGCTACAGCATACGGTATTTTAAACAATTGTGGCTTCTGACTTTGCAGCAACCAATGAGGAAGGCCCTTACCTGTTTCAACACGACGATCTGTTCATGCATTGGGTAAGTCTATAAATAAATTTTTTCCTGGGTGTGGTGTGAAAGAACTTGAGCTCTGACTTCAACCCTAAATGAAAACCTTTGGGATGAACTGGCAGCTGTGACACAGATGTTATTGCCTGGCATCAGCTGCTGGTGCCATCTTGTGAATATATCTGTTTCATGCCCTCTTTTATTCTGTGTGAGAAAGTACATTACATTGACAATGTTACAAGCTTTCGTTCATTTCCAACATCCAACATTTCTGACATTTGAAGATAGGCGCCCACTGTACGATTTGAGCTCATTTTTGAGCTGCAAGACTAGAATTGGACTGAATTTCAGCTTCATTAGCCCTTTCATGCATGGAGGTCACTACAGTGTACGGCTGTTTAAAAGTGCTTTTTCTCTACATATACCAGCAATTTTGGGCACTGCTGCATATAGTCCACTCTAGTGGAAGCTATTGCATCATCCCATACAAAAAATCTCATTGGCTGGTCATTGCAATGAGAAAAAGTAGTCAGTGAAACCAAGATGGCCGACAGACAGGGAGAAAGACCA